>NW_019416884.1:0-97916 GCF_000390285.2 Anoplophora glabripennis
TGAAAAAAGTGGATAATAATCGTCCACACAATAAACACTACAATACATACAGTTAATGTTTCGGAAAAACTATGTGTTTTTTATTCTCAATTTGAGTATTGATTGCTTTGAACCCTTTTTATAAAAAATAGCTATCCACTAGAAATAACCAACTACTTTTTTATATATTGCATCAACATTTCAATAATTATGGAGTCAAAGATATGAGAAAACTTTGTTTTAAAATTCAATATTTTCCTGGGATATATAATCCAAAAGAACTAAATATCGGGTGACCCAAAATTCGCGTAAGATTTGAATTCTACGCTACTTGTGCAGTTACTACCGACGAAAAAAAAAGACAGCGTGATATCTGACATTTCAGGGTTACTAAAAATAGAGCGCTACACGAAAGAACGACGCGTTTTCATTGTTGAGCCATCTTTTAACAATAATGGTCGGAATAGTAATTTAACTTCATCAACTCTGAAGAGATTAATGGAAAAATTCAGCGAGATAAGATCAATTAGTGAATTTAAACACTTTGGCCGTCCTTCAACAAATCGAAGCAGTTCTTAAGAGTGTTGCTGAAAGCCCAGGAACATCAACTCTTCATCGTGGTCAAGAATTGGACGTTACAAAATGCTCTCTACAACGTATTCTCACGAAAGATTTGCATCTTCACGCTTACAAAATTCCGAAAAGAAAGAGAAAGAACTGAAACCTACCGACTACGCAGAATGAATAGAGCTCATTGAATGGATTATGGAACAACAGTAAGTGGATTTTCAGCAATGAGGCTCATTTTCATTTTGATTAATCGACAAAATTTTCGCATTTGGGGTTCCGAAAATCCACGAGTGATTGTTGAGAAACAAATGCATCCACAACTGTTTCGTGAGGATTTTGGGCTGAAGGCATCATCAGACCATTCTTCTTTAAAATGCGGCAGGTCAGGCAATAACAGTTAATGCTGCTGCCTCAATTGCAACAAGAGGGTGCCACATGCCATACAGCACAAGAAACAACACAATTACTGCATGAGTAATCTCCTGGTCGTGTAATTTACCGTTTTAGTGATCAGAATTATCGTCCTCCCAGATCATGCGATTTAACGGCGTTTGACGTTTTTCTTTGGGGTTTTCTGAAGTTTTGAAGGTTTATGCTAAGTCCACGACCACCCAAGCCTTGAAGAAGTAAAATCAGCGCTGTATCAATGAAATTCAACCGCATTTATGCGATTTCGACAAAAGAATGCGTATGTGCCGGCAAAGCCGTGGAGGCTATTTCTTCGATGTGCTATTCCATACATAACCCTATACTGTAACATTTGTGAATCAATAAAGAAATTACAATTTTTAATTAAAAACCTGTGTTTTTAACAAAATTACTTCTTGCGTGAATTTTGAGACACCCTTTATATTATTTCTTAGAATAATGTCATGATCAAAAACATATTCCTATGATTCAAATGGAATCGTGGCAAAAAACTTGATCCGTATTATTAATTTTATATGAAATCGTTATTAGAGTAGCAATTTAAAAAAGAGTATTAAAAAAATATAAGACTAAAATGAATTTGGCGGGCAGTTGTGACGTCCTAGACCACAACTTAATTGCGCCATCTATTAATAGGAAGTTCAAATAAAATCTTATATCCATGTCCCTCACCTTTTATTTAGTAATAGAAGGGCATAGGCTAGTTACTTAGAAAAGAGTGTGTAGTAATGTAATAAGATAATCATAGACGTTCAAGAGATGTGATATTGCGCACTCCTGCGGCCATGTTATGACGTCACGTGGAGATTAAATCGCGATTTGTGGATACTGTCCGTGTGGAATTGATAGGCAACAACTTTAATAATAATAATAACATATTTATCGTTTAGTTTTCGTGTTGTGTATGTGTACAGAAGTTAAATTTCAGTTTTGTGCCTTTGTGATTGATCCATATAATATATCTATGTTTTGAATATGTTGTGATTACTGACGTTATTATTTATTAATAATGATTTCTTAAAATGCATTCATCAATATTTGCTTGTACAAAAGGTAATCAAGCAAATTGTTTAATGACATCATATTCTCATTTTCTAAATAACGGAAACATCTAAAAAATCTGGATTGAAGCTTGCATATAAATTTTGCACCCAAATGCTTGGATTTGTTCAAGACGTTTTAAAACATTAGACTATATTCGTAATATAATAGTTCCAGAAGCTACTAAATTGAAAAAATAGACCACCCAATGATTAATGAAACAGTCGTACCTACCTACAAATCTTTTTCAAATAATATGTCAGAATCCACCAAAAATTCTGAGGAACCTGCATAAGAATTACCTAATAATGTTGATAATGCTGAAGAATATATACTTTTTGTGATATTGACATCAGTTTTACGTATTCATAAATAGTTAGGATAAACTTTATTAATTTTAGTTGACGAGAATACCATACCTTCTAGTCTTTGCATAATGATAGTACAGTACCTTACGCCTCATTACATGTCATGACTGAGACAACCCTTTTTTATGACGGTCGTCATACATGGCGATGAATTGAATTTAAATATATACAAATACCGGAACCGGAAAGACATCTAAATGCCTCCAAATAATTTGGTAGTCAATAAACTGTGAAAAATAGGTACAATATGTACGCATTTGTGTACAATGCAATAACTTGGACAACTTAAATTAACAATAAACGTAAAGTTACCAATGACAAAGCCTAATGAACAAAGGTATACAAAATGATAATTGGTATAAATATCATCAGGTCTGTTCCAACGGGAGTCAGGAATTGGTTCCGAACCGTTCGAAATGTGCATCCAACTAATTCTTGCGATATATTCACTGAAGACACAGGCCAAACATTTCGAACGGTTAGGAACCAATCCCTGACTCTTGTTGGAACAGACCTATCGTTAAGTAAAAATTATTTTAACAGGAGTTTCATGAGATGACAATTTACTGTTTATTTTTATAAAAAGGAAGATCTATCATTGTTTATACATAAGGACACCATTTTATATAAACTTTTTGGAGTAAAAATAAAAAAGTTTGGGATGAAATAATCATATTTGTCCCCTAAATCTACCTATTACACTACACATAATATGTGGAATCTGAAAATTAATGAAGAAATTAGTGTAATTAGTAAATAACTACTCTGCGGACTACAGCCCTAACTAGCATCGAATTACACCTGCAATATCTAGTAAATTATTGGGATCACTCATTAGTAGAACCACCAGGTTTCAAAATTATTAGTTCTCATCAGTATGCCATAGGTGAGAAAACCGACAAATGATATCTATAGCATCTTTATAAAATATTACACCTCTGACAATAATTTAGTAAAGAGATTAACGGGCTTGGGGCAATGAGTGTACAACTTCACTCTTATCTTAAAATTGTCGACGTTTCGACACATTTACTGTCTTCTCAATGCTATTTAAATTTTTTCAATTTTTTCAGTCAATTAAGAATATCTCCAAAAATAACAAACATGAGGCACCACAAAATGTATGTTATCCATTCAATAAAGACAAATAGTATATAGTATTAATTCCCACAAATTTTAAACAGCCTTGATAAAGACGCAATAAAGATGTCGAAACGTCGGCGATTTTAAGATAAAAGTGCAGCTATAAATTCATTGTCCCAATTCCGTTAATGTTATTACTGGATATCTATAGTTATTTGAATGTCTATTTGCGGATATGTTTTCAGAGATGTTTATTTTTGCTTTGGGCCAGTAGATATTAAATAATAATAACATTTAAGACATCTTGTAGGTTATATTCCAACCACATTTAAAGTACACACAACTTATCTCGAAAGTCTAAAATATGATATCTACCATACCTCTTTAAAGATTAAATTTTATTGTTCAAAAAGCTTACCCTTTTTTAAACATATATCGAAAGACAATTTAGGACACTGTACTTAAATACTTGTACATTTAGTCAGTTGAAACAACTTAACATTTTATCATCTCTTATTTATATTTTCTGACAAAATTTAGTACCTATATACAGCTGATTTTATTGTCAACTCTCAGTTTTATGGCAACTCTAATATTTATGCTAGTTTCATAATATGAATCAGACGATATCCTTGTAGTCATACCTAACCACTGACCATGAGTTAAAAAATACATATATATACAAATTATAGTTCTTAGTAGACTAGTAAATACATATTAACATACTTGAAGTTAACAGTAATTTTTGTTTATAAATCAACAATCTTGAGAATACCAGATTTGTAAAAATTGATCAATGTGAAATTTTCCGTTTCGAAATACGTAAAAATAGTATATTGGATTTGGAATTTTAAATTCATTCTAGTGATTTTTAAATATTAGTATCCATAGTTTAAAAAGAAACATATTTTCGAACAACTTTTATAAAATCGGCTGAATTTTCTTCATTTTTCTTTTAATACTTAATATTCATGTTACAAATGTATAAAGAGCAAAACATTAATATTATCACTGTTAAAATAATATAATTAAAATAAAATATATATAAATATAAACAGTGGCCGCTGGTGCGGGTGGGCTCTGCTAGACATTTTCATAGTAAAAAAAAATTGAAATTAAAATTTAGTTTATAATATTATCTAGATAATTAACTAGATTAGCATTAAAAAGGAAATGTTAAATTTGTAATGTGCAGTCAATTTAACTCGACTTGCGAAATTGGTTTGAAAATCTCTGAATACGTGGGTTCCGCGTAGCTCGCTCCTACATCCGTAAAGTGTTTACAGCGGTGGTTATGGTTATCGTCGTGCATCAGTGAAAGACGGAGGGGAAGTAGCGCAAAGTTACTATGCAGTTTGAGTTCCCTTTCAGTAACCACCGTAACGTAGCTAATCACGGCTTTTTTTCTTATTAAACGTAATTTGTTCAAGTATGGTGTATTTATTTTTACTTTCGTATTTCTTCTTGTGCGTTTTTTGGAAGATTGTAAAAATTTAAAGTTATTGTAAAGACAGGCCAACAGTAATGTTATCTATTGTTATCTATCAATGCGTGCGAGAAATAGCAAATTTTAATGGAAAAGTAACTGAAAAGATTATTTCGGACGAAAGCAGAAGAATGTACTTTCATTATAAAAAATAATAATGAACACATTAACCCAATAGAGCTGTATCGAAAATACCACGTCTGCATGATGTTGAATGATGTCCCATAAAGATAATCCTCCTCCTTTATGTTAGTTTTGGTAATGAAATCCAATTTCACAATGCAAGTTTTCATTTTAATATAAATACTAATAAATGGTTAATTGTTTAATGTTGTTTCCTTTAAATTATAATTAGGTATTTTATTTCACCAGTAACTAAAAGATTTAGTCACTATAGATTGAAACTTAATTTTATTTATTAAAAACTAATCTGTAAAACACCTCCAAAACTACAACTGTTAGACAAAATATATGGTTTTCCTTTATCTTAGAAACTACAATCTAGGATAATCATTTGAATAGTATTTTATATCGTTCATTCTGCCATTATTTGAGTGAAGTATTTATTACAAAAAAATAAAAGTAGTAAATGACTAATTTAAATTTAAAAAGATAGTGAAATATGTATATTTTAAAACTGCATTAAATTTTTAATAATAAAACTTATTCGGACTACTTACCTTGATATTTATTTAAATAATTATTTATGTTCCTTATTGAATCTATTATAACAGCCATTTTAAGTTATCTGAAAAAAAAAATAAAAACAATTAAAACATATTAGATCCTGATTTTCTTAAAAATAGGACAATACTAGTAGTTTATTTCTTAAATGCGTGTTATAAATATCACCTACTTAACGGAAAAAATATATGATGCCAAGAATTATTAAATAACTTAGTTATTTATAGTTTACGAATTAGATAATTTCCAAAGTATCTACTATGACTAAAAGTTTGCCTGCCATTACACATCAGCAAAATAAATGATTCCAAATTCTACAAAAGCAAAAATACGGTGTTATGTTTACATTTTATAAATATCAAAGCGGAATGCGACGAGTTTGAAGAAAACTGAATATACTCTACTAGATTTTCAAAAGTGTTGTAGCAATTTCATGTATTAATATTTGGCAGATTATAATGGCGGATAGGAATTATTAGGTTGCTGCCAAAATACACCTGGCGTATAAATAAATTAATACATAAATTGGATTCAAAGTATAGTGTATGGCTCTCATATTAAATAAAATTGAAATGCATATTTCTTATGATAAAAAGAAGTAAACTCATATAAGTAATTATTATAATGCAAAAAGGGACCAAAAAATAAATGCCAACCCTGTACCAGTTCAAGGCATATATAAATCTGCACAGATAAAAAAGGAGCAACAACAACGATAAAATGGGTAAAGAGCGATAATCCCGCTCGATCCCGCTCCATCCGAGGTCATATATCCAGCCAAGGATATTGGCGCGAGGAGCATCAGGTTCTTGCACCTGTAGGAGTTATAAACAAAGCATGACAAACCCAAGGTAAGACTTTGGGTAGCAATCACGTGGCCTGACAAAATACATGAACTCTTATTGGATTAGCCGAAGTACTTACTGTTAGTAATATTGCTGTTATCAGCGCATCTAGTAAAACGTGTGCTTGTTCCAGTAAGAAATAAGGGCGTTTATACGCGCAATTTTTTGTAAAGTATTTTAGAAAATCTAAGCAAGTTAGAAACAACATCTCTTCACTGTACCAGATATATAAGTATATGACAACTGAAAATTCATTCTAAACAAGAAAAAAATTTTTACCTTGTGTGTTTGTCTTACGTTTCCTGAATTTTGCACGCGTGTTGAACATACACAAAATATAATCACACCCCGCAGAATGCTTTTAGGAAACTATTAACGCATGCATTAATCACAATTATTTAGCATCTTTACTTTGCTGGAAAAAACAGGAAAAGTACATTTTCTTATGTTCACATGTTCTGCGTGATCATGTGTTACGCTTCGTCACTTCCTGAATGGATCTACTTGTTTTATCATTTTCTTACCAAAAGTGCGATTTCTTGTCTATAATATATAAAACGCCAGCTTTGTGTTTGGTGCTCAAATTTATTCATTTATAAATGTATTGTGACTGTTTTTTTATTACATAGGTGTTTACAGATTAAGACGATTATTATCCACTAATTTGCTAGTGTATTTACATAAGTAATAATTTTTTAAGTAATGCTATTTTGTGCTATTATATTTGGTATTTAAAATTATTATGTATTTTATGTTTAAATACATTAAAACGTAAAAATAGTAATAAATAAGATTGTTTAATTAGTAGGTACTTAAATAACAAGGTCAAAAATAAAATATTGCTTAAATACACGATTTTTGTTAAAATCTTTTTCCATTTGAAATATCTCCGAAGAGAGCAAAACTTCTTGCCTTCTGTCAACACTGCGTAGACGATATAGATTCGATCAGGACAGTACTGTTCTTCTGTTATAATTATAATAATTGAAGTTTAATTTTCTTCATAAAACGAGGAGATATAACTTTTTGATATATATAAGACTTTTTTTATTATACATATACTTTCATTCATACACTCTCTGTATAACTCTTTACTGAATATAAAAATTTCCGCGAAAAAAATTTAGAGTATAATTAGTGGTCTAGTAGTGGAGAAGTAGAATTGGCGAAATTAACATTTCCAACTAAATTTCCAAAAATTCCCGCCAACGACGCGCTTCCAAAATAAAAAATTCACGTTTCGAATTTCGGAAACTGAAAAGTTTTCCGAATATTACGGTATTCTAACTGGGAAACTGCAAGACGAAACCAAAGTACCACGTTAGAATACAAATCGATCGTCAGTTTCAGTGGACGACAATCCAAAGGTGCATGAATAAAATCCAGAGAGGTTAGTTGTTCAAAGGCGGACTTTATTACTACAGGATCTCTGTGGACCCAGCAAGGACTGTAACTGAACGTCGTTCATTAACCAGGAACGAAACCTAGTGTTAGGCAAAACAAAGCAAAGGACAGTGATATAGACACTAGAGCAACCATACGTAGTATCCTTAAAAAAACGTTATATCTGCTCAAATAAGCCCATTGTAAATGTGTTTTGATTTTTTTTTCAATAAAATTTATTTTTTAAAATTTACTAAAAACTTACCGAAATTATCTTACCTATACGTATTCTGATGTAAAAATGTTAATGAAGATTTTTAAATCATAAAAAAATCTTCAGAATTGTAAGTAGGTAACTTTGAAATGAAATAAAATAAAAGCCACAAAAGTTTCTTTAAGTTTTACATAAACAGTACATTGACTGTCATAACACGAGTAGTTACAAATTTTAATTCCGACTTTTTCCCTGTAAAATTGATTAATATTAGTGGATCAAATCGCGGTGCGTATACAGGCTTCAATATAATAATCGATAGTCCCTGCTTCCTTAAAATTTGTATTCTTCCTCATGGGACACACTGTATATGGATCTAGTTCTTTTCACCCAATCTGTAAAGATTTTCTACTTCAGTTGATGATTTAGTTCACTGTTTGTGCGGATTGAGTGATTTTGATATGGAAATCTAAGAATTCTAACTAAAAGTATTGTTTTAAAGAAAATTTAAGAGCAAATTATACTTGCATTATAACAATATTATTTGTTGGTTATTACATCACAAAGGAAATAAAACAAAAGGTTGAATGAATTCCTTAATTTAAGCCAAGACCTATTTTTAGATTATGAGACATAAATAAATGAAAGTAACAAATATATAACCGATCTTTTAGAATGTCAATAACTTATTCACAATATATATCTGCACAGTATCGGAATGCGTTGCTTTTAAACGATTAATTGTTACAAATTATATGGTTCCACAGTTTGGAGGAATTTATGTTTAAGACAATTTTTATCGATCAAAATTTACCGAAGACAAATGTGCTGTAAATCAAAAACCTTCTTCTAAGTATCTATTTTAAAATAATGTATCAAATTTAAAATATATATAGGGACTCTGAATGAATTTTTCCTGTTTTCCTATTTTTGGCGTTATCAAAACTGCAAGCGTATAGTTGAAGTTGGTAACGCACCTACAAAGAAGTAATATAAGCTAACTTGAAACTACTTTCTTTTCAGTGTTAACATGTTGAATTTCGTGCCGAAAAAAGAGTATTTGCGGGGAATTTTGCTGCACTACTTTTTTCAAAATAAATCTAAAGCTAAAGCACACACAATTCTTGTTGAGACTTACGGTGACTATGCTCTGTCGCAAACAATACGCAGAGATTGGTTTAAACAAAAATAATGTTTTTGATGATGAAGATAAAGAACGCGCTGGCATACCATTTGAAGATGAAGAATTGAAGACATTACTTCATGAAGACTCAGTTCAGACGCTAGTTGAACTTGCAGAATCATTAGGAACACACTTCAGGTTCGAAACCTTTGAAAGCATTAAAAATGATTCAAAAGTTGGGTGCCGTACGAATTGAAGCCGAAAGACGTATTTGCACAGGTAAACAGCTGATTCAACGGCAAAAAAGGAAAGGTTTTTTGCATCGTATCGTGACTGGCAATGAAAAATTGATATGCTGCGATAATCCTAAGCGTAGAAAGTCATGGGACAAGCTCTACCATGCGTCAATATCGTCGACCAAACATCCGTGGTTCCAAGCTTCTGCTTTGTATTTGGTGGGATCAACTGGGTGTAATTTATTATGAGCTGCTCAAACCGAATGAATCCATCACGAGAGATCGCTATCGACTATAACTGATGCGTTCATCATACTCATGGAAACGTTTAAATGGGTAGTTCTACCCTATCCGCCATAGGTATTCAGCAGATCCTCCCTCCTATTATCACTTATTCCGATAGATGACACATGACCTGGCTGAGCAGCACTTTCATTCTTATGAAGATGCCAAAAATGCGTTATTAGAACAATATTTTCACATTTGTGCTATAAACTAAAACGAATTCTCATCATTAAGCCTGTAACCAAATTTTATTATTTTTCATATTGATTGATTATAAAATACTTAATTTCATTCCCTGTTGAATTAATTATACTACTTCTACGAGGATTAATCAAATATAAACGTGATTATTTATTATCTTGAACCCACTGAGTGAAATTATTGAGTACATTTACAGTCAATATTGATAATTTTACACATTTTTGATAATATTTGAACTAAAACTGATAGTTTCACTCATAAAATTTTAGTTTTACTCATACTAATAGAGGAAAATTTATCTCAATCGGCTGGACAGGAATTGATACATTATTGAGTGAAATTGAGTGAAAATAAGTCCAATTTTTCTTACAGTGTTTGACGTTACATAGTTATCTGATTCTGTAGAAAATAAAAAGGATCATGCTAGCAGCTAGTTGCCAGGAATTTAGCAAATAACTAGATTTGCAGTCGTGAAATTTCCTGAAGCCGGTCCTGCCCGGGCAAGCGTGAATGAAGCGCAAATTATAATATCAGATGCCACAACAATCCACTACAGCACATAGTACTATGAATTTTAATTGGGCTTGTTACCACTAGCGTTAGAAATATTCATTAAATCAACATTACGCAAACTTAAATGAGTCAATAACGCGAAAATTTCACAAAGACGCAACCGATTTTAATAAAGAGTCTCCATTAATTTCGCAAACGCAAGTCACAAGTTTAATTTCACGGACATTGATTAATACACCCATCTGTAAATTTTGCATATTGGAGTTGATTTATTACCTCAGCGTGTAAATTACGCGACCTACTTGTTGGATGGTCGATGTCAGAGTCAGAAGTGCTTGGAAAACAATTGTATTTGCAGATTTCTATTTGAACATGAAACGGCCAACATAAGGCACCTTATGTTAACCTCCACAATTACATATAATGTAAATCATTGAGAACAAGACATTTTTTAATAAAAATGTAGTTACATAGCCCTAAATCAGTATTATTTAAAACCTCAATATCTTATAGTGCTTATTTCATAATTTATTATAACAAAATCATTTCTTATACAAGTTTAAAGTTTTAGATTTATTTAAGCTTCATCTTAAAAGTCAAGGACGCTTTGGGAATACCTGAAGGTGGAAAATTTACCAATTACTGCAGCATACAAAAAATCACATACACCATGGATTACCAGCAACAAGAAAAATTATTCAAATCATTGTTAATCTAGTCGTGGGAGCAAATGAAGTGGCTGTGACTTAATATTCTTTTTTACATAAATCAGTGCAGCATGTACCAAATTTATAACAAATAGAATGTCAACCTTCGTCAATCCGAAAATAACAGAAGTTTATATAAATTGTCAAAATGTAAAAAAAAATACGTACAAAATGGCTTTTATTTTACACGAAATTTGGTTTATAACTTGAAAGCGAAGCATCTTCAAATTGCTTAACAACTTGATCGATTGTCCTGAACTTCTATTTTTGTTAAACTATCACGTTCCATCTATAAATACTAGAAATAATTATTTATTCGATATAAATTTTTGTAGAACTAATTTATGTATCAATAGCTCTGTATGTAGAATAACGTCGTCCTTTAACAGTTATTTATCAATTAACAATGGATGTGTTGATATACTTACTGTCGACATCATTAAATACTTTCTTTTTTCTTTAAATTTCTTTTAATTAATTTTATTTGAATTGTTTTGTGTGTGTGTATATCTATATCATTGTAGTGTGTTCTCTATTTTCTGTTACTGTATATTTTTTATTTTTTATGCATTTGATAGATATTTTCCATCTTTTATTAATAAATTCGTGGAAACTGTTGTGGGTTTAAAACCTGTAGTAATAATATAAAAATAAAATAAATAAATAAAATTAAAATAAAATAAATCTGACAAAAAAATTACACATTTTTTGTTTATTTTGATACGTTCTATAATCTCCATACGTCTTTAAGTCGGAAATAATTTTATTTGCGTTATAAAGCACTAAAAACCGTTTAAAATGCAATTTTTTAGATGCTCGCTAATTTAAGTAAGCCGGATTTGTAAAAAATTCAATTCGTTTATTAGCTCTAAATTTTAAAATATTAAAATTTATTATTATTAATTTATAAATAAAGTATTGTAGTTTTTCCATTTCTCATTGCTAAAGAGACCTTCAAGAATGTGTAAAAAATTCAACATGTATGTTAGGTTTTTTTTACAGATTTATTGTGCAACTACTTATCGTACCACGGGTTTCTATGTGTCAAGTAGATATGTAGGTAGCAAGATTTTCTTAAATTCCCGAGCACCTAAAGAAAGCTGTATTTTTAATCAGTTTTTAGCGCTTTACAGAGAAAATAAACCTTTTTTCAACTTAAAATCGCATCGATATTGTAGAACACATAAAATAAATTCGCCAGCTGTTTCCCAATCTAGTTTTCAATTTCAAGCAAAATGAGATATTCTAGATATTTTTGTATACAGTGATTCACAACTTATCCAAAAAAATTTGGCAATAGATGGAGTAAATATCGTAAAAAATATTTTGTAAAGTCCCTATAATTTCCATGAAAAAAATTATTGAAGTTGTAGTATTTTCAACCTTTACATCGCTGGAATACTGAAATTCGAAGTTAGTATTAACATTTTTGCGATAGTGTTTACATTAGTTAGTGAACGTATTTTTAAATCATTTTCGAACAGCCCTTTTTGATTTTTTTTTACAAAAATGTATCTGTAAGAGTCTCCAATACATTCAAAACCAATTTCTTAATAATTTTTTAATCACCCTGTATTTTAACAGTTTATCAAAACTTCCTGTCATTTTTGGCATAACAGATGTTGGTATTCCATTTATATTTGTTATTTATGACTCGAAAAGAAACTAGAATTGTGACAAGACAACTCATGGTTCTTGCAATATGACAATGCGCCCGCACACTCAGCTTCGTCAATCCATCAGTTTTGTGCCAAAAATCAGAATACTGTCTTCCCTCACCCTCCTTACACGCCAGACCTGGCTCCTTGCGATTTTTTCTTATTTCCGAAATTAAAAGCAGTGCTGAAAGGGCGCCATCTTTAGATTATTGATGACGTCAAAGCAAATTCGTTGCAAACTTTAAAGGCCATTTCAAATGGAGCTATCCAGGGCTGCTTCACGAAACTGAAACACCGCCAGGAAAAGTGTGTGAATAGGGAAGTACTTTGAAGGAGACAAGGACCAATAATGTATAAAATTAATAATAAACTTTAAAAAATAAAGTTCGGTTATTTTCTAAACAGACCTCGTATATACATGTGGTAAACAATTAGATACAATGTATAACTACTCTGTAAACTTTCTGTTTATAGAAATGTTGATATATACCAAATGTTATTATAAAATAAAAGATTATTGTATTTTAAATCATACAGAGCCTGTTCTATAATGAACGTCAATCGCCTGTCTTATGTAGCTAATTAGTAAGATTTAATAAAAGATGAAAACGAGATCTACTTTTGTTAACAGTAATGTATAAGGTATAAAAGGAAATTGAACAATAAAGAATAATTTTTGATGAAGTTTTTAGGTCAACTCTCCGAGCTTCATTGTTCCAATTCTTGCAACAACTTTTCACTAAATCCAATTATTTCAACATGGAACCCATTGTTTGGTCCTCAACCTGACCTTCTTCTTGGAGATGCTATAAAACTTTATCTCATCTTTCACGAATAAGTGCTAATAATTTTTGCAAATCCCTACTTCAAATGAGAAATAAAAATTTCATGGAGTAGGTGTGAGGTGTGGTTATATTTTGTCTATTCATATTGGAAAGTTGCATTAATATATCGCAATAAATTGAACAGACGTTTATCTACTTGATACATTGACAGAAATTAGTGAGTTTCCTCATCTTGCAATATTGTATCTTCCTTATAATAGATTAGAAATTTAGAATTAATTTTGGTGTGCTTGAATAATTTATTAGAAATTTTCAAAAGTTATATTTGGCACAGAAAATTAGTTAATTCATATTTATGTAAATTCGTTACGAATACAAAACGGAAAGTCGCAAAATGAAATGCAGATCCTATGCGTAACATACTTTCGCAATGATATATATGAAATATTTCTAAAAATAAATCTTATTTTACGTTTATTTAAAACAAGAAAATTCTCAGAATTGTTAGGTATATAAGGATAACTCTTTATTTAGTAAATATTGATCTTTCGAAAAAAATGAAAAGACCTTATCTATGTTTTTCTGTAAAATAAAAAATGTTTTATACTTCTTTTTTCAAATCATTGGATGAATAGAATTAAACCGAACTCTTCACTTCAGAAAATAGATGGCAAATATGTCAATCATTAAAGCAGTAAAGTTATTTATGTGTTAAAAATTCAGTGAAATTACTTAAATAGATATAATATGAAAATCATCCGCTATAAGTCTGTTTAGAAATGAAAGAGAGTAATAAAAGCTCATTACGTATGCAAATCGTAAATAAATGTAGTACTAGTGCTTATATTCAATATTTTTATATTACGTTTTATCGGTATAGATGAGGTCTACTTTTAACAAAACTTTGTGCGATAGGACTGTACTAAATTGTAGCAGGTAGCTAAAATTTAATCCCCGACAATCCGTCTTTGTCTATGCCGCTTCAATTTCTCGGTCCATTTCTCTTATAAGTAAACAATATAAAAACAGCATTTCAAAACATGAGGCTACTTTAAGCATCATACCCGGGTTAAGAGGATTTTTAGTAATTCAAACAAAATTATTCAATATTATTATCAAAATATTTATTTAAATTTAATGAATAGACTTTTATTTAACACAAAAATATATGTATTTTGAAAATTCAAATTATGGTGAGTAAATGTAGTGTTGTATAAATGTACAATAAAGAAAATAAAAAAGTAGGTATATTAAAATTCATCCTCTGAATATTCTGATGAATTATCTTCGTCTCCTAGATTGATAACGATAGGTTCCACAGTAACGTCAATTAAATTATCGAGTTCCCACATTTTCTCCTCTTCTTTTTGTACATGATGTATACATCTTTGCCAGTTATCTGCAGTTACTCGTTCCAAGGAATTTTTTAACAAAATTTTCACGTCACTTAATTTAAACGTCGTATTATTTTGCGCTACATCTCCTTTTACCTGCGCCCAGACTAATTCGATTGGGTTAAGTTCACAGTGATAAGGTGGTAACCGTAGTACCGTTATTTGGCGATTTGTTGCCATTTCATCGATAACATATTTTTTCTGATCTTTATTGAGATTGACAAGTGTCAAAAGTTCCTTTTTCACCATATATGTTCTAAAAGAAATGTTTTTTCCGGATAACCATTGAATTATATCGGCTTTTCTCCAAGCAGTCGTAGGTGTCCGCTCGGTCTGCCGTGAATGGTAACTGGCATTATCCATGACAATTACAGACCCCGGAGGAATAAGATCCAACATCCGTGTAAAATACTCTTCGAACACATCTGCGTTCATGTCTTCGTAATAGTCACCTGTATTTTTAGATTCAAATAAAAGTAAACCGCCATCTACAAAACCACTGGCACTACCTGTATGTGTCACTATTAATCTTCGCCCTTTACCTGAAGGTGCCTTGAACCCTGTTGAAAGTCCATCCAAAAATGTTTGTCGAAAACTTTTTACATTTTTATCTTGTCATACTTTTGTTACAGTATATCCCTCGTTGAGCCAAGTTTCGTCTAGATAATAAATATTCCTCCCTTCGTCACGGAATGGAATTTTCTAATTGATCTTAAGTAGGATCTTCGCCAACAAATAATTTCATCTTTATCGATAAAAACTGACTTCCTTTTCTGCTTTTCCCAGCAAAAATTCAACTCTCGTAAGACGGCCCATAATTTGCTTCTACTGATTTTTGGCAAATCGTTGTCCTCTGAAAGTTCACTTAAAATTTTGTTTAGCGTTGGTATTTCTTTTTTAAAATAAAATGAGTGTACTTTTCTGCGAATGACATTTTTGAAGAAATCATCTGTAACGACTTTTGACCTCCCTGTAGATGATTTTGGGAGATTTACAGTATCTTGTTCATTTTTTGTTTCCTTTAAAAGTCTGTAGATAGTCAATTTTCCAATCCCTGTCATTTTGGAAAACTTTTCCACGATGTCGTCAACACTGTTGGTAGGATTTTGACGATTCAATGCATTAAATACATTTAATATAATAATCTTCTCATTCTGACAGCCCACATCTTTTCACGCGTTTAGCAGGTACGTAATCTGATAAGCTCGACATTTTACCCAAACAATATTATATCCACTGGCACAATAGTCACTAAACACAAGTCGAATTTTACTCTAATGCACTAACACGCCTTCGTATATTCAGCTCTAAGACTGGATTGATCTGTCACAATACACTGGCTCCTGCCCTATGATGTATCCAGTAAAATATACTAATGTACACCCATTACCTGTTAGCATTAGTGTTACCCGATAATTACCTGAAACGAAATATTAGCACGCCCATGGCCGGTTCTTATCTCGGGGTTTTATTATTCTCTTTCATTTCCAAACAGACTATAGCTAATAAATTTGTATAATGCAAATTGAGTTATCAAAAAACTGTACGTACAACATTTACTTAGTGCTTTTAACTCGTGTTAGAGATATACGTTTTATAAGAGTGTTTAAACAAAGTTGCCAATCGAAAACTAAGCCTCGCTAATATCTTTCTTATATTAAAACAAACTGTGGAAACAAATATCGATGGTAATGCTGAATGTTTAAAAGATTTTAAAATAGGAAACAACACAAAGTTACGACGTAAAAATGTAAAGTGAATCAATTAAATGAAAATATTAAAATATAGCATAACGGAAATAATTATTATTTATTAATCTTAAAATGCCACTTATTTTACCATAATAGTGTAACACTTGTTTATTTTTAAAGTATTATAATAATAGGAATCAATATATATTTAATTTTGTAATGAAAACTATCGTGGTTGCTTTGAATCAAACCTCAGCTGTTCACACGGAATACGCCAGCCAAGTGTTTACTTGCTCTTGAAATAATGTAATTTATGAGTACCAAAATGTAGTCCGGGATGCCGAAACTGATAGTGGTGCCTGGCCAGCGCCCTGATAAATCTGATTATTGGTTGGTTGTGTGCTAGCTTGAATACATTTTGTTTAATGAATTGTGAATTTGTGAGTAATATACCATACTCGTTTATGTTTATGAAAACCCCAGGGTGTACCATGAATCGTAAAGTTAGGGGGAGTATAACCCCCCGACGAGTTACCTATTTATTTGTTTTTTTATTGACAGAACAGTAACTTTGTTATTTGCTTCATATACCCTCTTGATTTCTGACGAATGACCCGGCTATTGTCGAGATAAACTGCTTTGTGATGACCCATGTATAAAAGGTAACAATACCAACAACAACATTTATTTTACAGTAGATAATTTAATGATATGTGACACACATAAATAAAACTATTGCTGAATAATTTTACCGAATTTAAAACAATGCAAATCACTATACTCAGATTTTAGACAGAATAATGTCAACATATGAAATTGTCGAGCATCGTGCCCAAACTTTGTCTCTTGCTATATCAAACACATGAATTTTAGATCCATTTATACTACTTGCTTCGCAGAGGTATACAGCAGGTGGATGGTACAGTGACGTTTTTTATCACCGAAAAATTTTCGAAATGCATTTTTTTTCACTTATTAGATTAACATCATGGGTAAATATTGTTTCTTCTTCTTATAGCTGTGATTGGTTCTATTCAAGTCCCATAGCACCGCGGCCTTATCAGGCCTATTGTGCGTCCCACTATTCAGACCTATTCAGCAAGTAGTTTTGTCCATTTTACAAAGTCCAAAAACTTCCTTGCCGATACCTCTCTCAGCTGCTTTGGTTTCAAAAAGAATTTTCCCAGGAGCGCCATTCTACTACGTGCACTGGCACTCGCCCAGGATATACAAAGAAGTTTCATCCTCGCCAGACCGAACTGTCTACAGGCTTTAGTTATCTATTTTGTCTCATTATAAGTATCGTCACTTTTCTGACTGGGAAATGTGCCTCAGAAGGGCTCCGGACCAATGAACTCTATTTCGCATCCCTTCCTAGTAAGTTCATCCGCTTCTTTATTTCCGTCAATAACTTTGTGTCCTGACACCCAATACAGTCTAACTGTATTAGTGGTAACCACTTCAGCCATTATTTGTAAAACATTTCCACAAACGCTGTAAACTTACCTTTTGTGTGTCTCCTCTCATTTGCTTTGATCCTATATTCGAGTCTCAAATAGCTTATGGAACCATCTTGCCGGATACCATTCCAAGAGTTGGTTCTGACATACATTTGTCCATATAAAATCCTCGGATAGGGACTACCCCTCCAGTCGTTATTGTTCCTGAGTCGGTATGCTGTTAAGCACGCTTCTCTTTCCGCCACTATATGAAGCGGTGGTAAATTTGGATCACTAATAATTACACATTAGCTGTGTGACTTTGTATTATAAGTGTGAAGAACTAAACTAATAATTTATGTTTTACAATTTCTATTAAACTGTATAATACCCACGTAATTGTATTACTATCCATTATATTATTTAATACAAAAAAACTTCCGTCCATTTGATGTACCTTTAAATTGCTTTACATTTATCAGATCATATATGTTCTATAGATAGTTAACAAGTTAAAAAGGTGTATTACTATGTTTCCGACATATTTTAATAGTATGCTCTCTACACTACAACAATAAATAGGTACATATTTTAACGATACAAACAATTTGTCGCTTTATTTACTTACAGGTTACACAAATTATAGAAAACGTTTTTAACTTTGCAAATTATTTCATTATTAAACGTTACTACATGTCTATAAAAAGGAAATAATATAATATTTCAATAAACAAAAGCACGCAAACGAAAATAAATAAATATAAACTATTAAAATACATTGACATTGACCTCATGATAAAATAATTGACGATTTTTTACAAATACAGAGTATATGTGTTTATTTATCTTTGTTATTTCAATTATAAATAAAATTGTAGATCACATAAAACTTTTATGACCACAATACACCTACATGTTCATATTAATATCTCAGTGTAGACATTTAATTAAAAAAAACAATTAAATAACAATAAAACGATTATTATAAAGCTAGTAAAATATTGTAAAATATTTGTCTGCGGATATTTAAATTTAATGATGTGAAAATATGAATATAAATATGATCATTTTGTTTTTTCATTCGTATTGTACATTACTATATTAATTACTGCCTTGTACTTACATATTTCACCTTACAACTGGTTGTATAAGAAATTACCATTACGTGATTTTTATAATCATACAATATTGGTAATCGCTTACAATTAATTCAACATAGATTTAAATTAAAATGATGTAGCAGACAGAATACGTAATTGAAAAAATAATGAAACAATACATTTATAAAACAGCTGTTTAGATTACAAGTGTGTCTGCACATCAACACAAATAACTATGTAGAAGCGAATTGTACTATGTATATCATACATTTATTATAATATTTTATCAAGTAGTACCATATATCTGAAGTTTAGCACACAGTTCTTTTAACTGATATAGATGAGATTTCTCAACCTCCAAAAACTACGTTAAATACAGAATGTTACAGGTTGCATAGGAAATAGGGAGGTGGTAGATCTAGTAAACATAAGACAAAATGTTCCTTTTTTCCGAGGTACAGGTTATTAAATCTACACCTGCAGAAACACATTTTTTATAACTTTGGAAAGCTCAATAAGTGGAAAGTTGTTTGACTTCATTGTTTGCAACATACTGAAAGGGAAAACAATTTTTACGAGATCTATAGTCCCTATAAAGATTTCCTACCTTATATAAGGCGAGTTCCAAGGTAAACAGGACTTTTCAAAAATAGGCCATCTATTGGCAATTACATGCGTAGATCCGTCACTGATGTACTGTCAAAATTTCATGACATTTGGACGAATAGAAGCGGAGTTATTGGGTTTGAAGCGACATTATGTTTGTGTCATCGGTAGAAAAATGAGCATAATAAGTTTTGTTTTAAACTATGTAAAACTTTTACTGAAACGTTTCAATTGATGAAAAAAGTTTTTGGTGATGGTTGTTTATCCCGTGGCAGAGTTCATTAGAGATTTACGCGTTTTAAAAATGGTTGTGAGGACATGTTGGCCAACCAATATCCGTGATCACCGCAGAGTCCATCAAAACTGTACGTGAATTCATCAAAGATCACCGAAAATCTTCGTTGAAATTCATGGAATTGGAATTGAGCATCTCATTATCATCAGTTTATCGCATTTTGGCCGAACATTTGTGCTACCGAAAAGTGTGTGCACGATTTATTCCGCACAAGTTGACTGACGACCAAAAATTGCTCAGAATTCAACATTCGAATGATATCATCAAGGAGGCTAAAGAGAACAAAAACTTCCTTTACATCATTATGACTATGATGAATCGTGATATTTTCAATATGAGACCAAAGTGCCAAGTGGAAGGCGCTAGACAAGTCAAAACCCAAAAAGTCTCGTTTGGAGAAGTCAAAAGTGAGGATTTGCTTCTACAATTCCAATAGCATTGTCCACAAAGAGTTCGTTGCACCGGGCCAAATCGTGTACAATCTTGGTGTGTGTTTTGAAGCTTTTGATGCATCGTATTCATTGTATTCGGCCAGGATATCACGCAGAAGGAAGTTGGCGTCTGTTGCACAATAATGATCGATCGACATTTGTAACCGACTTTTTGACTAAAAATCGCATTTTAACTGTCAGCCACTTTCCATATTCGCCAATTTAGCACCGGGTGACTTTTACCTTTTCGGAAAAATGCATTTGCTGATAAAAGGAAAACGTAAAACACTCATTCGACATTCTTTTAGACAGTGCAAAACGCTGTATTGAGTATTGACTATTTTGAGTCGGTTTTGCCAAAAAGGTTTTTTGCTGTTCTTATCTTTAAAATGTCCTGTTTACTTTGGAACTCATCTTGTGTGTTATGCCCTGTAGATATAATTTATATTTAAACTATATTCATTTAATTTGATTATGTTGAAGGTAATATTTATGCTTTTTCAAAAAATATTTAAAATTATGCTTATCAGTAAGAAAATACAGTTTCAATATTTGACATCGTCATTTCTATAATTTCTTTTAACAACGCCTCATGAAGTATTACGATTTTAAGTGTGATTGTTAATTATTTATTCGCTATCTGTAGCTACTTTAATGGCCAACCTTATTGATTTAATTAATATTATAATCTGCTAATTATAGCATAGCTATGAATATAACGCTCGCCCCCTTTCAAGGCTCCAGGTAAATAGCGATCTTTAACTGCAATGTCAAGGTCTTACTGAAGTTACAATTTATAAAAACAAATATGAAATAGTATATTTTAGAGTTGTATGAGGGTTTATGTATAAAACAGGACATAAAATATTTATACGGCGTGTCCCATTTTTCAGGTTATCACCGTTGGAAATTTGAGAAGACTGTGGACTTTCCGCTAGCCAATTTTTTTTACAATTAATACTCTGAAGGGAGGTTATATTCTACTAACCATTTTATTGATGTGACAAAAGTCTTGTCTACCACGATTTTTTAAAGGGGTCGTTTTTCCAAAAAGGCATTTTTTTATCAAAAAGATATTCAACACGCATCAAAGTACCAATATACCAAATTTGATCGACAATATCTGTTGAGTGTTTTTTTATGGGGTGCCAAACTTCGAAAAGTCAGACAACTGAAAATTATAATAAGCAGGTCAAAGATTGCCGTGAAAGTGAACACCACCAATCGGCCAACTAAAAAATACAGACACTATAAATTTAACACTTTTAATAGTGGCCATAGTAAAAATAATAATTAATGTACAAAAAAAAACGTTAATCTAAATTAAATTTTAGTTCTCTCAATCAAACCTCCTTCCAGTCGAACTCATTTTTCCAATTGTTTTTAATTTAAAAATACATTAGTTGCATTCTTCTATAAATATTCTTCTATAATTGGAAAAAATAGAGATTTTTAGATTAAGGGGTGAAAATTTCCATAGTTTTAGAAAAGTTGCAGAAATTTTCAATGAGCAGCATCAGTATAAAAACATATCTTACATTACTGTTCGCAGGATCAACCAGTTGTTTGACGGAACTGGTAAGAAATTTAATAATTAATATATTATATAGTATGTATTTGATTATCAAACTTCTTGCCAACTGTAAGTGCAGAATCCAAAAAACATAAAAGAACTGTTGTTCCAATAAATCAGCAACAAGAATATTACAATATTTTCGTAATATCCCAAAAAGTAATCTCCGAAATGCCAGTTGAGAGTTAAACTATTCGAAAAACAAAATTCGTTGTCTAACAAAAACATAATATAAAACCGTTTCAACTCAAGTTTCTTCAGACATTGGAAGAGGGTGATGAGGAAAGGCGAATGGAATTTTGTTAGTGGACACAGATAAATTATTTAAATGATGATAATTTTCTGGGCATTATTATTTTCACTGATGAAGCTACCTTTACGACAAACGGAGCCGTATCTTCTCAAAATATCAGATTTTGGAATGAAAATAATCCTAATTTTGTAATTGCAGCAAAGAGGAAGTATTCACAGAAAGTTAATGTGTTCTGCGGAATTTCAAAGCACAGAGTAATAGGTTCCTTCTTTTTTATAATAACTTAAATGGTGAAGTATTTCTTCAGTTTATGAATAATGAATTATGGGTCATTATTCAGGATATTCCTTTATTGAAAACAAGAGATATTTATTTTCAGTTGGATGGAGCTCCAATCCACAACACTGTCGCAGTAATTAATTGGCTTAATCCCAATTTCGGATTAAGTGGATTGGGAGAAGGAATGCAACAGTACAGTAGCCACCAAGATTCCCTAATTTGTCCCATATGGACCTTTACTTTTAGCGTTCTATAAAACAAAAATTATATAAAAACAGACCAAGGAATTTGGATAACCTAATGAATAACATAAGACAAGCTTGTGCATATATTACTCCACAACAGTTATGTAAAGTATTTTTAAATTTAAGAAGACGATTGGAAAAATGTGTTCGACTGGAAGGTTTGGCGAAGAAAACTAAAATTTAATTTACAATTAGATTTACATTTTGTAATTTTTTGTTTAATATTTATAATTCATTACATTTTTTGTACGTTAATCATACGTACGTTATTTTTACTGTGGCCACAATTAAAAGTGTTAAATTTATGGTGTCTGTATTTTTTTGTCCGATTGGTACTTGTTTTGACTGTCATGGCAATCTTTGACCTGCATATTATAATTTTTAGTTGTCTGATTTCTCGAAGTTTGGCATCGCACAAAAAAAACACTCAATAGACATTTGTCGATCAAATTTGGTACATGGATATTTTGATGGGTGTTGGATATCCTGGTAATATTATCTTTTTTATAAAAAAATGCCTAATACCACTCTCTGGAAAAACGACCCTTTTAAAAAATCGTAGTAGGCCAGGCTTTTGTCACATCAATAAAATGGTTAGTAGGTTACCTCCATTCAGGGAACTAATTGTAAAAAAATTTGGCTTGTGGAAAGTCTACAGCCTTCTCACATTTCCAGGGGTGTAAATCTGAAAAACGGGACACACTGTATAGGTACATATTTTTATGAACTTCAAAGATTTTCAAACATCACATTTACAGTATCAGTTTCGAATAAAAATGTATAAACAAGAAAATTACTTTGCCTTGTCATATTATAAACAGATAATTTATTACAGGTATTCAAGATTTGCCATAAAAATATTTGCTATGATTTGTTGAAAATAATTTCCATATTTTAGTTAAAGACATCCTAAACGGATAGTTTTGGGTGCTCCGATTTATGTATACAGATTTTTCGACTGTCGACGGCAAAAATTAATAGTTTTAGATAATTTTACAACGAAAAGGTACGTACTCTTGTACCATTTCGATGGATTGCACCCAAAACTATAGCACTGCATTTAAAATTTCTGAGAAAAATCCATAAAACGGCATTCTTTTGGAATAACGCCATCTATAGGTTTCCATATTAAGGTAAATGACATTGCGCATGCTGCACGAGATAAAGCATGAAAAGACCTTTCCAACGAGGTATAACACTATGGGCTTTTAATGAGCCAATCCTTTAAAAAATGCATTTTTCTGATCAGATATTGGGGCTTCCCCCACCCTCTCTGTCAAGAGATAGAGATAGTTATGCGCAATGAATCCGGCTATCCATATTTATACTATTTAGTATCTCTGAATAGGAAACATTTCTTAGAAAAATTCAAATCTATGTTTTGGTATATAGATTGTGCCCCCGAGCGGTCGAGCTACGAACTTGAAAACTATTTCCAGCGATTTCTTTTTATTGGTTTATTAATCGATACCTTTTTCCGAAGCTCTAGGGCCTATACTTTCCCTAATATCGTACCTCGTCGACGTTAGTGGGACACCCTGTACAACATGCTTTCAAAAAGATTAAAAAATAATATAAATAATGAGCTCTAAGGGGAAGAAAAAACAGTATAAAACATTATATTGATGAAATCCGGACCTCCTAATTCTCTTTTACTTTACTGATTTTGCTTAGCTTTATTTCGAAGTAATACTTAAACATTTATTGGCAAAAATTTTTAATTTTTCGATAAAAAATTTATATATATAAAAAAATAGAACAAAATTTAGCTAAAACCTCTTCAGTTTTTTTAACGTTTTCTTTACTCAAAACCAAAGTTTAATTGTTTTTGCTCGGTAGTTTTACGAGTATAGGTCTGGAAAAAATAATTTTCATTAATTCATCTTTAACAAATTTAAAATTCCGTACCAGATATTTCTCCATCTAAATTCATATAAACTGATTCTCTTATTTTTCATAAAATGTACTTGTAAAATATTGCAGGCTAATTTTGAGACACCCTGTATATACGGTACTGTATACCGGGTGTTTTATAAGTCAATGTTACAAATTCAAAGGGGTCTTCCAAGAGCCCAAAGCTCCGAGATGGTGTTGAAATTCAAATATATAAAACATTTTTTCAAATTTGTCTGAAAGTGTTTTAAGAAAACTGATGAAGAAGAGACTTAATTAATTACTAATTTACTAATTCAAAATTTTCTAAATTTTAATAAGGTGATGTGGATATAAAAATCCTGTGCAATAATTTTAAATGAAATAAATTCTCCTTGGTCTAGGAGAATTTACTTCATTCTTTATTTAATTTTCTTTATTTTCAAGACTATATGTNAATGAAAATATTCAAATTGATAGCGGCGATATAGCGCTTTGACAGATGACGTTTAAGTTCATTTGCTATACGCTACGCCCTACGTCCAAATTTTCAGAACCAAATTGAGCACGTTTTTATTTGAACGCTCGTTATAAACGTACGTACGTAATACCACAAAAGAGGGTTTAAAACAACTTTTCCAGGTTTAATATTATAAATGTTTTTAAGGTTATTGATCGAATTTAATACTTAACTATTAGTAAATTTATTTTTTACATATTTATATGTATAAACTTGTTGTTCGGCATTGGGTCGACTTTCATTTATTTCTTCTAAAAGCAACCTATTTGAATTATTGAAAGACAACTTCAGTTGAATTTCTAAAACACTGAGTAAAATCCAATAAAACTTACATGACATTTCATAAAACATTGTAGATATAACTTAAGAGCGTGACAGCTTCAACACATCTTTCTTATTTTCGAATGAATATACTGATCGCAGCGCATTCTACGAGTAAAACTAAGAGAATACGTTTATATAAACAAGAAAATGCCTCATAAGGGGCTCACGGCGTTTTGAAGATGAGTTCGTTTTTTTCCAGATAGAATTAAGGATTACCACCATGTTGAAAACTTAATGGTTGAAAATAATTTCCATATTTTAGTTAAAGACATCCTAAACGGATAGTTTTGGGTACTCCGATTTATGTATACAAATTTTTCGACTGTCGACGGCAAAAATTAATAGTTTTAGATAATTTTATAACGAAAAGGTACGTACTTTTGTACCATTTCGATNTGGGCATTATTATTTTCACTGATGAAGCTACCTTTACGACAAACGGAGCCGTATCTTCTCAAAATATCAGATTTTGGAATGAAAATAATCCTAATTTTGTAATTGCAGCAAAGAGGAAGTATTCACAGAAAGTTAATGTGTTCTGCGGAATTTCAAAGCACAGAGTAATAGGTTCCTTCTTTTTTATAATAACTTAAATGGTGAAGTATTTCTTCAGTTTATGAATAATGAATTATGGGTCATTATTCAGGATATTCCTTTATTGAAAACAAGAGATATTTATTTTCAGTTGGATGGAGCTCCAATCCACAACACTGTCGCAGTAATTAATTGGCTTAATCCCAATTTCGGATTAAGTGGATTGGGAGAAGGAATGCAACAGTACAGTAGCCACCAAGATTCCCTAATTTGTCCCATATGGACCTTTACTTTTAGCGTTCTATAAAACAAAAATTATATAAAAACAGACCAAGGAATTTGGATAACCTAATGAATAACATAAGACAAGCTTGTGCATATATTACTCCACAACAGTTATGTAAAGTATTTTTAAATTTAAGAAGACGATTGGAAAAATATGTTCGACTGGAAGGTTTGGCGGATAAAACTAAAATTTAATTTACAATTAGATTTACATTTTGTAATTTTTTGTTTAATATTTATAATTCATTACATTTTTTGTACGTTAATCATACGTACGTTATTTTTACTGTGGCCACAATTAAAAGTGTTAAATGTATGGTGTCTGTATTTTTTTTGTCCGATTGGTACTTGTTTTGACTGTCATAGCAATCTTTGACCTGCTTATTATAATTTTTAGTTGTCTGATTTCTCGAAGTTTGGCACCCCTTAATAGACGTTTGTCGATCAAATTTGGTACATGGGTATTTTGATGGGTGTTGGATATCCTGGTAATATTATCTTTTTGATAACAAATGCCTAATACCACTTTCTGGAAGAACGACCCTTTTAAAATATCATAGTAGGCCAGGCTTTTGTCACATCAATAAAATGGTTAGTAAGTTACCTCCCTTCAGGGAACAAATTGTAAAAAAATTTGGCTTGTGGAAAGTCCACAGCCTTCTCACATTTCCAGGGGTGTAAATCTGAGAAACGGGACACACTGTATAGGTATATATTTTTATGAACTTTACAGTTTCAGTTTCGAATAAAAATGTATAAACAATAAAATTACTTTACCTTGTCATATTATAAACAGATAATTTATTACAGGTATTCAAGATTTGCCATAAAAATATTTGCTATGATTTGTTGAAAATAATTTCCATATTTTAGTTAAAGACATCCTAAACGGATAGTTTTGGGTGCTCCGATTTATGTATACAGATTTTTCGACTGTCGACGGCAAAAATTAATAGTTTTAGATAATTTTACAACGAAAAGGTACGTACTCTTGTACCATTTCGATGGATTGCACCCAAAACTATAGCACTGCATTTAAAATTTCTGAGAAAAATCCATAAAACGGCATTCTTTTGGAATAACGCCATCTATAGGTTTCCATATTAAGGTAAATGACATTGCGCATGCTGCACGAGATAAAGCATGAAAAGACCTTTCCAACGAGGTATAACACTATGGGCTTTTAATGAGCCAATCCTTTAAAAAATGCATTTTTCTGATCAGATATTGGGGCTTCCCCCACCCTCTCTGTCAAGAGATAGAGATAGTTATGCGCAATGAATCCGGCTATCCATATTTATACTATTTAGTATCTCTGAATAGGAAACATTTCTTAGAAAAATTCAAATCTATGTTTTGGTATATAGATTGTGCCCCCGAGCGGTCGAGCTACGAACTTGAAAACTATTTCCAGCGATTTCTTTTTATTGGTTTATTAATCGATACCTTTTTCCGAAGCTCTAGGGCCTATACTTTCCCTAATATCGTACCTCGTCGACGTTAGTGGGACACCCTGTACAACATGCTTTCAAAAAGATTAAAAAATAATATAAATAATGAGCTCTAAGGGGAAGAAAAAACAGTATAAAACATTATATTGATGAAATCCGGACCTCCTAATTCTCTTTTACTTTACTGATTTTGCTTAGCTTTATTTCGAAGTACCTAATACTTAAACATTTATTGGGAAAAATTTTTAATTTTTTGATAAATAATTTATATATAAAGAAATTAGAACAAAATTTAGCAAAAACCTCTTCAGTTTTTTAAACGTTTTCTTTACTCAAATCCAAAATTTAATTGTTTTTGCTCGGTGGTTTTACGAGTATAGATCTCTGGAAAAAATAATTTTCATTAATTCATCTTTAACAAATTTAAAATTCCGTACCAGATATTTCTCCATCTAAATTCATATAAACTGATTCTCTTATTTTTCATAAAATGTACTTGTAAAATATTGCAGGCTAACTTTGAGACACCCTGTATATACGGTACTGTATACCGGGTGTTTTATAAGTCAATGTTACAAATTCAAAGGGGTCTTCCAAGAGCCCAAAGCTCCGAGATGGTGTTGAAATTCAAATATATAAAACATTTTTTCAAATTTGTCTGAAAGTGTTTTAAGAAAACTGATGAAGAAGAGTAAGTCTCTTCTTCATTAATTACTAATTTACTAATTCAAAATTTTCTAAATTTTAATAAGGTAATGATGTGGATATAAAAATCCTGTACAATAATTTTAAATGAAATAAATTCTCCTTGGTCTAGGTGAATTTACTTCATTCTTTATTTAATTTTCTTTATTTTCAAGACTATATTCCCGTATGCAAATATTAAGTATGTCTGACTCAACATAACATTTTTTCTGTTAAGCATTCGACTGAATCACTGTAATAATCACTGAGTTTCATATTATAATGAATTTCGATAAAAAACACCGTTATACTTCAACATTAGCCTTTCAAATTTTCGCAAACATACATACACAACAACACATGCGTTTGCGTGTCTTAAATAGCAAATTAGAAAGGTACTTAAAGAATACATTTATAAACATATACTCTCATATAACTTTATAACGCTTGCACCTACAGAATTTTTATTAAACCACTAAAATTGATTAACAAATTAAAAAAACATTTTTAAAACCTAGGACCTAGTGAACAGAGCCATATATCTACGTCTACACCAAGAATTTACGAAAAATGTATGGACTAAATTTAGCATACTTATTACGAACTGCTAAAGGATTGAAGAGAAATAAAAAAAATTAATATACCTTCTGCTGACAGAGGAGATGCAACAGAATACATATCCTAAGTGGAGAACCTATTACAAGACTCAATGTATAAAAAGATCAAAAACAATCTAATGAGAAATATTGACAACCATGTGATGTTTACTATTCAAGTTCTCTTAACATTCCCAGGTAAATTCATAGGGACCTATTTCGAGTGACTTAAGAACACCACTCTTGATTGCCTTCCAAACAACAAGTCAATGAAATTAGATCAGCTACTCACACTTTCCCCATTACGGACCACACCAAATATCTAGTATAAAAGATGGTACACAGACGGAGAATTTATTGACAAAATCAAAGAAATACTACTAGATCAAGATGATATTCTAGTGAGGGTTAACATGACGTCGTTGTTCATAATCAAGGAAGCTTTGGAAGAATTTCATCGTAGAAGATAGGGATAAGAATTTAGTACACTTAGCTACTTAGCACAAGAGTGTACTAATGTTATTTTCCTTTCGGGACCAGTTTTATGAACAAACTGTAGGAACAACTATGGGTTCATCATTGCTTTCAGCTATGGCAAATAACTAACTATAAGTCTGCGAGAAGAAAGCTATGTCGTCAGCAACTCAACAACCAAAGTCTTGCTACAGGCATGTTGATGATATATTATGATTTAACAATATAGAAGAACTCTTGAACCACATGAATGAAATGCCATTCACAGATGTCCTTGTCAAGAGAAAACCAAACGGTTTAGAGACCGTGATGGAACACGGGTGGAGTTCCATCACCGCTGAAACAAAGAATTGTCAACACATTAGGGCATCGAACACGAGCTTGAACATTTAGACAAGGAACTACACCACCACGATCTTCTCTCAGAGGAAATGGATTCATGAAGATGAATATTAAACGAGTCATCAGAAGGTTATTATAAGAAGAAGATAAAAAGAAGAATATTTGGCAAGGACATATCTATGTACATATACATACATATACTGTACTAAAAAGATAGGTTGCATTTTAAGAAGACACAATATTACACCTCAAGTTTGATAGAAACAACGTTTCATCCCAGCATAAAAACCTAACAGCCGCAATAAAAACTTTTACAAAGGTAGAATGTATTTTAATTACAGTATTAGAATGGTATTGGAGCAATAATTACAGTTATCAATTAACGTTTTATCCACTACTAGGTTTGTTTAGCAAATTGCTTTTTATTATAACAGCAGCATATCACTTAGTTGAATCGAGCTCAGTTTTTTTCTTAAAAAAAATTCTAATACATTTTTATAATTTTCAAGACTTTTAAATAGAGGAGGCTATAAAATTGCAATGGAAACAAAAAACAATTCGTACTGTGCTGTGTGGATCTCCAAGTTATAGAAAAAACTTGAAAATCAACGCTTGCATTACAAATTATGGTGGTGTTACTTAAAATATAACACGCTCTATATATCACATAATTTCAAGTTCAAATTCGAAATCTGGGGCTCAATCTCAAAATTTCAAATTGAAATGACAATGCCGTGTTCCAACTCAAAATTTCATGTTCAAATTAAAAATCTTGAACTTGATATTTGTTGTTTGAACTAGGAATTTTTAATTCATTTCGCTAGGTTGTACTATAAAATTGGTTCTCTAGAAATCTTATACTGTACTGTGCTAGTAAGCCAGATAAAGCAATTATAGCTTTTACCTACGACCACTACTGTAAATACATAAAAACAAACCGTCTGCGATCAATGTAAGATTCCTATTACGTACGGTAAAAAAATCGCACAGCTTGGTAAAAAAATCGTACAGTTTTCCTAGCAACCGCCTAGCAAGGGTCAATACAAACAGTATTGTATTGAAATTTGCAATTTGAATATATTGTTAATATACATTCTGTTGCAAGGTTATTGCTAATTTATAATTCTAGCAAATAATCACTGACTTTACTTCTATCATGAAAAATAGGAACCCTGGTGGAATGTAGAATTTTGTTAGTTACAACTTTATTCTCGGAAGATCTTTAATTATCGCATATCCTATTAACTCCAGAAAGATAAGTAAAATAGTAAGTTACGTAATTTTACCAATGCAAACATGCAACAAAAACTCAATACCTTGAGCAAACTATTGTTCGTTTTAAATTCAAACGATTTTAATACGGTACTATAAGGTTGACAGCCTTGAGCTACGAATAATATAATAATTACAGGAGTTTTGGTATTACCTGCACATATAACTACTTATAATGTACCAATCTATACAAAGGGTTTTGTAAGTCGATGCCACAATATAAGAAGATTGTTTATTGAACCATTTTAATGAAAAAATCTTAATGAAGAAAAGGTATAACGCTAGAAGTTTTTGAGATACAAGGTGTTAACAGATTTTAGATTTGTACAGCTGTGAAAGGTAATTTTATACTCGAGAACGGTTCATTTTCAGAATAATATCGATATTTTTTTTTAGAAAAACCATTAGACCGCACTTATCCAGTACCTAAAATATTCGATATCTCTGCAACTGGTTAACAACCAATGGCATTAATTCATAAAGCCTTTTGGCCTAAAATCCAAAAATAACCTACAGGGTGGTTTAACCATAATGTCATTAACTTTAACCACGTATTCACAAGGCTTAATAAAGGCAAAAAAACGAAAAAAAAAAATTTAATCAACCTTTTAAAACATAAGTAAATTACCCTTAACTCCCGTTAATTCGACGCCCTACCCTGCATCACGTGGGCTTTCCCCAGTCGTCTTAAATTTTGCTAATGGTTTCAAAATCAAAGTGCAATGAGTGTTGATTTAGTCGTACTGGCATTTTAAATAGATACGTACACTTTGAAAAGCAATAAATCACACACTAGAACCGTTTTAAGATTGCTATTACCTCACGAGTGTGTCCTGATATAAAAGACAATCGTTGCGGACCTGAAGTCATTATTTGTTAAACGCGCCCAAAAGAGATACAATGATGGTATAACTGTCTTCATAGTCTCAGTCTATCACAGACAATCGTTCCAATATTTTATGTGTATTAGAGTGAAAGAAAATGGTGGACGTTTGTTGGGTATTAGTTTTACTATTATTAAGTTATTGGGTATTGGGTTGTAAACTGTTTGACTATCGCAGTTAAAACAACACTAAGGTTAAAAATTTGACAGTTGTTTAGGTCGCGTCTCCGTACTAACTATTGTTTATATTTTATGAGCGTTGAAATATCGATTTTTTGGCATATTATATGTATATATATATAGAAATTCTTAATACAATTTTCGTTGATTTACTTCGAATGGGTACATAAATGTAACGATATAGGCAACTAGTAATTAAAAGTAAATTTGGGAGATATCCAGATTTGGGAATTATAAAGATGACATTTCAATTATATGAAAACAGTGACTAATTTGACTAGGATTTGTCGTCATAGTGATAGTTTTAAACGAGTATTGTTTGTGACTTGTAACGCAAAGGACTACATACTAAATAATTAGCTGAGTATAATACTAAAAACTCATATTCTATTATAAAACATAGAGAAAACGTACAATGTTATAAATTCTAAATTGAAATAACCTAACATTCGAAAACAATTTAATATTATCCTTATACATTTGTTTTTATTAACAAATAAATAATACTTGTTAATATTTAAAATTATAAAAAATATCTTATTAATTCATGTGTCTAGATAAAAATGTCTGATTTTGTCGTTCACTATTAAAAACACAGTAAAAGCTAAGTTAGTGACCAAATGAGGTAAATCAAGATTCACTCTCGATAAATGTTTGTAGATCAGCCGTCAGAAGCTGTCCGAAAAGGGAAATAATGATTTTAAAATATTTTTTCAGGGTAAATATGCATTTTACAATTTTTTTTTAATCGCGTAGTCGTATTCTACTCATTTTTCTATATATTCCTTTAAAATTAATGACATTATGACCGAATTACCCTGTATATTCATAAAGTAAAAAATATTTTATAGGAGAAGATGTAAAAGTTTCGAAAATATATACGTATCTGCTAATTTACAGATTATTATAAACTGTACAACCGATTATAACAAAAACAATAAAATGGTTAACTTGAAATATTTTAAGTCTGCTGTAGGTATCTAGAAAAATGTTGACATAAGTTCAGGATATTAATAAAAAATCATTCAACTCGTAAATCTTATTCAACTCGTAAATCTTAAGATACGCTTAAAGTCCATAGACAAAAACAAGAGATACTTTAACAGTTAATACAAATTTAAGGGTGTTTGCGTTGTTCTTTTGAAATATTCCTTCGCAAACTCTTCATATCCACCAGCTTTATCAGCAATTTCCAACAAAGTCGATAATTAATCGTGTCTGGAAAAATAAATACTGTTTGTCATTACTTTTGCAGCTTATTTACTCTTTATTCGCTTAGCATAGTAAATGGCTAAGGGGAATTCCCTACGACCTCCTGCGGTTTTCAAAGATAACTATCCTTTGTGTATTCCTTATACAGTCGTATTTAAATATTAAACTATTTTGTTAAATATTCATGTTCTTCGGGAATTGCAAGCAGAATTTTATATACGTCAAGAATACGAGGAAAGTATTTTTCCAAAAAAAATAACCTACACAAACCTTTTAGATCAAATGTAAATTGTTGATTCCAAATTTTGCATTTTTGAAGTAAAATAATCAACAAATTTATATTATATTTATATTTTATAACATTATTAAAATTAAAATAGTTAGGTTCTACATCTGAGGCAAAACCTACTCTACTCTATCGGAGACAATTTTTAAAATAACAAACAAGAAACAAAACTAAACAACTTTTATACCTATCGTAAATAAAGTAGACTCGACCTTTTTATGGAAAATCTGTGCTTGATGCATACAAGGTGTTACTTAAGTACGTAGACAAACTTTAAGGGGTGATTATTTGAAAAATTATATAAACATTGGTCCGCAAACCGCACCTTTGAAGTCTAATTTAAGAGAATAAAAATTCTGATAATTTTTTTATATTTTTCTCACTTCAGTCTTATTTATAAGTATTGTATGAGAAAATAATTATTATTTAGAGAAACAAATTATAAATATGATAATATATCAGTTAGGTAGATACCATTTGCGATTTTTTGGTAAGGGTACACATCTAAGCACGAACAAATACGAAGCACGGCAAATACGAAATAAAAGCCATAGAAATGTAGACCTGTTTTTGCCTTGCCTTTTATCCGTTCACCCCTGCCCTATATATAATTTTACTGCTAAACTTTGAAATGCATCCAGACATGCAATAAAACATCGTAACGCAAGTCCGTCGCGCAACAGTTTGCTTTACACAACGGTGTTAACGTAACGTAGATACGGATAATCGTTATATTATTAAAACAACATCGACTCGTATCACTTCCACGAATATTCTGCCGTTCCAAAGAGAGTTCTTCCCTGGGTCGTCCCAATGTTCACAATTATACTGTCCGAATATTAGCAAAATATAGGCATGACAGGTGCGCGATGTTTCTTTGATGAAAACCGACAATCAATAGAATGTTACGACGTTACACTGTTACGTTGTTACAATGTCCACATCAACACGCCCATGTTACGCGACAGAGTTACATTACGATGTTCTGTTACTCGTCTAGACGCAGTTTTAGGTGACTATATATTAGTAAAGAATTTACTGGGTTGTGCGGTGTTCATGTACAGTGCGGTTTTGCCCTGCCCTCTCCTATCTAGACTTTATAGAATTTAAAAAAAAAAAACAGATGTTCTCAAGTTAGTACATGGTTCGATTGAAAACAAAACTGAAAATTTGGGAGATAAATATGGCAATTAATATTCAAATCGTTTGTATAGACTATTACAAAGAAAATTATTCACAGTTTACAAAACGATAAAGCTAATGCATATGCATATTTGTCGCTCTTGGAGCTACTCTTAAATAGTTTTTGTCTTTTGTTGTCCTTGGAATATAGTAGGTATTTATATATTTTTTTATTATTTATTTATTAGCAACATACGAGTATCTAAAATGAATTAGGTGAAATTCTGATAAATAAATAATATTTTATGATTAGTTCAATTTTTAAGCCTTTTAAGAACAATAACAATGCAGGCAATAAATATAAAAAAAAGTTATAATAATACCTATCGTACTAAATCTCAAGAGACTTGAAATAAGAATTATAAATTATCACGTATATGAGGCACATGATTTTATCTTACGAGAGTCATTATTAATATTCGAACATGTTAAAAAATTGCATAATACGGTTATCTACAAATGCTGTTAGTTCAAAATTGTTATACAACACACCAGTTCCACACAATTTTTTTTTCTGTCATGTCATATCCCCACGATTATGCTCCAAAAAAGCAAAACTTTTATTTGTAAATCTTTGTGTGTGACTGTCTTCTTTGCTTTATGTACAAACAAAGGGGCATTTTTTTTATTTAGAAAAAACCACAAGGATATACAGGGTGGTCCCGAGGTAATGGGCCAAAATTCATGGGTAGATTCCCCAAGTAAAAATATTGCGATTTAGCCGAACTTACCTTAATCCAAAAGTTGATAGTTAAAGAGATACAGGGTGTTAAATGTAAAATATTATTTCAGTTTTTTTTAATTTATTCTTTAACAAATGCAAATATCCTCACAAAATTTTGGGGATTGGAGTTCTTTGAGTAGAGGAATTGAAATATGTTCGCATTTTTGTTAAAGTTCATAGAGGGCGCTAGCCGCAGTAGATTGAATTTATTTTATTTATTTGTCTCATTTCTGTGGTGTGTTTTATGTTTTTATGTTATTTATTTATTTAAGGAGAAGGGACAAACACAGGCTTTATAGCCCAAAACAGTGTCCACAAATTATTTAAAACTAATTAAATATAAAAGTACAGAAAAGATTATTATAATAGAAAATGTTAATTTACAATAATAGTTCCCTTTAAAAATCTTTTAAAACTAATGAGCGAGGAATGAAAAATATCTAGAGTACTACAGTATAAGTTAAAATGTCTGCATATTCTGTTTATGTGAATGTGTTAAAAACGACATAACTTTTTTGTACTTTAAGGCATCTCATCTTTGGTAACAAATTCTTATTTTTCAACTTTTTTTACACAAAAAAGGTATACTTTATTAAAGTAGCTATCTCGCACCGTTTTCGAGATATTTGGCTTTGAAACTTCCAATGCTGTTGCATTAAATTACAATTAAGTACCTACAGGTATTATTAATTTAGCGATAATGTCTCTTAAGTAGGATTTGGACGAAAATCAAATAATTAACGTCTTCCACTTGTCTTATTGCTGTCATTTGTATGCTAATTTCTATTAAGTATTATTGGTATCTAATTAAAATTACATCTTAGCTTACAAATTAAATTGTATACTCGTATACATAAATGTGAGATAGAATGCCGAGGTTTTCGTTTTTGGAGTTACATGAAATCAGTTGTTTATGGAGAAACTATAAACACTGGAGAAGAACTTTAGTAGCATGTTTTAAATGCTGCAGTCATTTCGCATTAAGGATTTATACTTTAAAATAAGACAATCTCTTAATAAACGTGTTGATAAATGTATTGAAGTTAGAGGTGGACATTTTGAGCAATTATTGTCAAAAAGGCATATTTTTTACTAATGTTTACTATTTTACTGTGCATTACAGTTTTTAATTCTAAATAAACCCTTGTTTTTGACATTTATAAATTATTTTAATTATTCCAACTATTAGCATTGGAAGTTTCAAAGCCAAATATCTCGGAAAACCCCTACATTTTGTGTAGATATTTGCATTTATTAAGAAATAAATGGAAATAAACTAAAATAATATTTTACTTTTAACGCCCTGCATCTCTTTAACTATCAACTTTTGGACTAAGGTAAGTTCGACTAAATCGCAATATTTTTGCTTCGGGAATCTACCCATGAATTTTGGCCCATTACCTCGGGACCACCCTGTATATAGCCCAAGTATTTTGTAAAGTATCGCTAAGAGATATTAAAAATTTCAAATATGATTATATCACAAAGAAATATCATATCAGTCAGACACACTTATGATTATCGTAGTTGTACCAGAAACTACTTAATAAATGGAAATCAATTAAAATCCCTATAATGGGATGTTATTGTTTATCTACATATGTACTTCTAATTATGAGATCTCAATATTATAAGCAAAAATAAATTTGTTACAAAATAATCTCTGACTGATCCTTAAGACGCAGAGGTTTATATACACGTTATTTTAATTATTTAATTTATAGTGTAATAAAATACCCCAAAAAAAAGAAAAACTAAACAATTGTATGTAGATATTTGAGGTGACGTTAATTTGTTTTTTGTGATACCGTATTAAAGTATTAAAATTTTCCAAATCCTCAATATGAGATATGAATATCCTCAATATGAATATACAGGCTGATTCAAAATTCAGTACAAAGAATTTAGTGGCGTATTTTTGAGGTCAAAATAAGACTGTCCTGCACACCAAGAATGAAACCAGTTCTGCTCCTATGAAACCCCATACCATAACTATCTATCTCAGAGGAATTCTCAATCATAGATGAGTCTGGAGAGAACTCACTTAACCACGTTTTGTTTATTATACGGTAAATCTCCCTAAACTGTTGAAATTAACCCTGTACAACAGGAATAAATTTAATAATCTAGGCACGGTAGTTCAAAAACAAATTAATTCTTTACATACAAATTTAATTCAGGGATATAACATTCAACAAATCCGCAATTATTGTAATAAAGAATAATTTACAAGTACGTGTGACATTCAATGATCTTGCCTTTTAAAGGTCGTCACGGGTTAGGTCAAAATATTATTTGACAAGAATAAATAATGGTGCTGTGGTTTATAAAAAAAAGTATTTTTTATATAAACGCGTCCGAAATTATTCCATACACATTCGTTTATTAGTTCATGGTTCCTAGTAAAGGTCACCAATTTGGATGGAAGGTGTATCTAAATTACTAAATTAAAGATAAATTTATGTAAGTTGAAATTGTCATTAGATTAACACCTGTCTGAAATAACACACAAAGTAAAGCATATATTACTATTTTATCTAATTATATTGCATAGCATTCACTATAACTATTTGGAATTGTTTAAAAAATTCATAAGTTTTTAATCCTTACAAAATTTTAAATCAGATAGAAATAACAGGTGCAATGTATTTACAAACTTACAATTTTGCAAAAAAAAATGAACTACCTACTCATATGATGTATACTAAAGCTACAAATAAATATTTACTTCATTAATAGTGTACACTCGCCCCTTTATAATTTACATATTGAAACTTATTGCCTATAAAAACCATTAAAGTAAAAATAAATGGTCTGCCGTTTAGCTATAGTTGCCTTGTAAACTTAACGCAATATAAACATTTATAGAAGTATTTATATCTTTTGAATGAGTTAATATTTCGGTTATATAATAATTAATTTTTCTTCAACCTCCTAACCCCCAGCTCGGATGAAGCTACGTTTTATTTAAATGGAGTGGTTAACAGACACAACTATCGCTTTTGGTCCCAGGAAAATCCACACTGGACATGCGAATCACATACGCAGCATCCACAAAAGTTAATGTATGGGCAGGTATCAACAACAACAGAATCTTGGGCCCATTCTTTTTTTAAGAAAATCTTACTGCCGCACGCTACCTGGATTTCCTAACATTTGACCTGATACCTGCTCTAGCTGTGATTTTCCCTCATGAAATTGATCCAGATATACCGAATGAAAGAATTTGGTTCCAACAAGATGGCGCTCCCCCACATTTTGGTATTGATGTTCGAAGATACTTAGATGAAATGTTTCCAAATCGCTGGATTGGTAGACGGGGTACAGTTGAATGGCCGCCAAGATCCCCCGACTTAACACCCCTGGATTATTTTCTTTGGGGATATTTGAAAGAAAGAGTCTACCAGGACAGACCGGATAATATTGAGAATTTAAAGAACAAGATTAGGGCGGAGATGCATAATTTACCAGCTGAAGTCATTCAGAATGCTGTGGACAGCTTTTACTATCGTCTTGGAGAATGCCAAATAGTGAATGGAGGACATTTTCAGCATTTGCGACATTGAGTTTATTTTTGTAAATTATCTAGTTGTTTCAATTTCTAAATGAAAAAAAACTTGTTATTGAAAAAATAAAACTTGTTTATTTGGTATGGCTGGATTCGGTTTTCTATAAGCTTTTCAACGAGCCCCCTCATGCCTTATGTTTCCATTTGAAAAAAAAAGTAGGGGTAGCTGGGGGTTAGGGGGTTGAAGAAAAATTAATTATTATATAACCGAAAGATGGGAAAAAATCAAAATCAGTTAACGTGTTTCGGCGTTTTAAAAAAAATTAACTCATTCAAAAGATATGAATTTTATTCCGTACTTCTGGCCATCCCTGTATTTATAACTTATATATGTGCGCAGGTAAATAATGCAGTCTTTGTTGGTAGATATTACTTTCAAGTATTATAGCAACATCTACTTAAAAATTATCTACTTAAACACATTTTTTCAGAATTAATTATTAATTAAACAAATTACTATTCCTAAATATGACATGTATTGCATTAAAATACAAAATTTGTATTTGCTTTGGTCTAAAAAAAAAGTCCTTAAATAATAAATAGGATGTAAGGATAGTAAGAAAACAAGTAGATATTATAAATTATATAGTAATAATTTTATATTGTACAGAAAAGGTTAAGATATGAAACTATAAAATGAAAAAATTTGTATTCCAAAATAAGACCAGTTCGTAACATAAACTTTTTTCTAGAGCACTTTATAATACAGGGTGGCGTTTATGTAAATGTATTTTTTTAAATAACTAACAAAAATATATAAGTCCAATGCGGTGCACAATATATGGATAAGCTACTATAAAATGTCACCAAATTGGATCCTAAAAAAGCATGTGGAACAGATAGGAGGAATCACTAGTAAAAAAGTGATAACGCGTTCTAACTCATTTTTATATGTGATTTTTAACGTATTGGGAGGTTTTTGGATAAAACTGATAATTTTACAATTTTACACTTCAGGTAAAAAACTAAAATTATTTTTAAGTTTTGTCGATCCAATGTGTGCGTTTAAATCTGAATATCCATGTACAATCCGAGGATATATCATATTCATATACACTGTAAAGATAAGGTAACGATTATTTGACAAGTAATAAAGGTGTAACAATAATTTAAAATATTGCATTTTCAAATTACACTCGCCCCTTTATAATTTACATATTGAAACTTATTGCCTATAAAAACCATTAAAGCAAAAATAAATGGTCTGCCGTTTAGCTATAGTTGCCTTGTAAACTCAACGCAATATAAACATTTTATGGAGATGCTTTTGTTAATGTTTTTTTCTTGTATCCTGTAGTACAAAATAGGCATTAACTATAAACGAGTGTTATATACAGGGATGGCCAGAAGTACGGAATAAAATTTATATCTTTTGAATGAGTTAGGCATGAGGGGGCTCATTGAAAAGCTTATAGAAAATCGAATCCAGCCATACCAAATAAACAAATTTTATTTTTTCAATACCAAGGTTTTTAGGGTTGTATAAAACACCTATTTAACACGTGAAATAAAATTTAATTATCTTCAGTCTTATCCTCCATGAATTTGCACAGAATAAAATAAATAATTTGAAACTGTACCTATCACTGCTAACGCAAAAAAAATATTTTTTTTATGTTGCGTTTTTTTGGCACCACTTACTTGCCAGGCTTTCTGGTTAATTTTTAGCTTTAGTTGTAAATTGGAGTTCGAAACGTTACTATTGTGTCAAAATCAAGTTATTTACTGAATTGNAAATGTCACCAAATTGGATCTTAAAAAAGCATGTGGAACAGATAGGAGGAATCACTAGTAAAAAAGTGATAACGCGTTCTAACTCATTTTTATATGTGATTTTTAACGTATTGGGAGGTTTTTGGATAAAACTGATAATTTTACAATTTTACACTTCAGGTAAAAAACTAAAATTATTTTTAAGTTTTGTCGATCCAATGTGTGCGTTTAAATCTGAATATCCATGTACAATCCGAGGATATATCATATTCATATACACTGTAAAGATAAGGTAACGATTATTTGACAAGTAATAAAGGTGTAACAATAATTTAAAATATTGCATTTTCCTTAGATATCATCCGATAGTAGCCGTATTCTACAATGTAATTAAATTCGGATTTTTTAGAAATTCGATAATAAATAGTGATAAGGATTTATGGCTATCATTCATAGTCTCAAACAATAAGTTAAACTTAAATATACTAGGAGTTTTAAATAATAATAATAGTAATAATAGTAATAAATTTACTTACGAAAATATTACAAAAAATACAATTGTTACAGATACATGTGATAAGTTTTTGTTTTTTTTTAGCTGGCAAAACGGAGTTATATTCAGTTAAAATAAATATGTATACTAGATGAAATAGAAATATATTTTAGACAAAACGTAAAAAAAGGACAAATAAAATTAAAGACTGAAATAATTTGAAGAGAACAGCAGGTATGTTTGTTTATGCAATGTAGATATATAAAGAAAATAATAATAGACAGAAGTAGGAGTTTACATTTGTATTTAGTTTAAGCGATATCTGAAAGTTTTACACTGAATTTATTCATACTCATATTTTTACATTTACATTTTTTAAATATTTACATATTTAATAGCAGTAAAAAAATAGACGTTTGAAACGATGCAGTTGTAGAATCCTAAAAGTATAAAGATAAGGGTGTGGAACTATCAAAGTGTTATTTAATGTGATAAGGTTCAATTGGTCTCAAAAACTCTATATAAAACTCATTTTTTCATATTTAATATGAAATGTTCATTGACATGTGATGTAATATGATGTAGGAATGGAATATTATAGGAAAACGCATGCAGGTATTCTGACCTTTTTCATTCTCACGTGAAACTGCCCAATTTATAAAAGTATTGTATGTTAGGTCTCACATACCTAAGCGATATTTAATATCGAGTGACATAATATAAATATTATGTAGGTATGTACAAAGCCTTAAGACGATCAAAGGCTGCTTTTACTTTATTTGCTATGAGCTTGAAAAGTTAGTCTAGAATCTATGATTCCTAATTTTTTTATTTCATTGACCACAAGAATAATTTTAAAAAAATCTTCATGTCAGACCTATTATTTTTAGTACCAATAAGGAGTGCGTATGAATTTGAGACTTTAATTTATAAATCATGATCCAAAAAATAATTATATAAGATGCTAAGATTTGTAAATGTGAAATTATATTTTGTTTGGCAGAATCTATGTTATTTTGGAAAACCGCAAGTTATGACACCTGATGTGTGATGACATCATGAAGGTTGTTGTAAGACGGTGACACGATGCTAGCTCAGCATTTCCGATATTATAAATATGAAAAAAACTCTAATATGATGTTAATTTTGCTTGCTTTTGTGTATTGCTTATGATGATGAATAAATTGATTTTTTTCTAAAAAGTGTCTTTTCAATGGGTAAAAATTTAACTCGCAATAGACAACTGAGTATTACTGTAAGTTAAGAGAACATTATATAACTGTGCTCATGTCAGCAACGTAAATAGAGAATAATATTAGGGTGTTACTTGAATACTGTTCCCACTTTTCATGGGTATAATAATAATGAATGGTTCCAATGATTCCAGACAGGTGCTATATTTATCATCCATATAAGAGCAAATATTTGCGGCTACATTACAAAGTGATATAGGAGTACTGTAGTTTTTGCGATATCCAGATTGGATAGGATTTAGCACGCTAGATACATAAAAAAATACATACAAAAGCTCACTCTGTCTATGTAATTAATAACAACCTCGCTTTTGTTAATTGACACGAAATTGATAATATTAATCATCATTGACGCAAATATATTAAAAAATTTCCTGGTATACAGAAAATAATTATAGGCCATAAGTTTGAAATAAGTAAATGGTAAATATTTGTTGATATTAGTTATTAGCTATTTTTATAATTTAATATGATTTTTACACGCGAAATAACATTCTTTAGATAACCTATTCATATAGTTCATCTTTTGTTTTGCAAAGCATACTTAATAACTATATCAACTTATCTAAGCATCTGTAAACAATAATTTCCACTAAAATAGGTATCATCACATCGAGTCTGATATTACATAAAATTAATTTATAATCACGTGTAATAGAAGGTTTTCATAACCGACCTTGACCTAATTCTAAACCTAAAGCGGTGAACATTTTCGGCAAAATGGGCTAGTCACCGACCTTACAAGAAATATTAGTTTACGCTTAATTATAACAATTTTACTCAGCGATTTACTTGAAATAATGGGACATCATTAATAGTTAGTAGGTTACGTTTCTTTTAATAAGTATCACGAATATTAAGGAATCCGTTTCAAAATGTCCTATGGTCATATATGTATACAGGGTGATTCATTAACAATGGGAAAATCGAAAGCTGAAGATACTACACGTAAAATGGTGACCATTTGCGCAAATATGCCTTATACGAAAGTTGATAATTTCGGAAATGCAGAGTGTTGAAAGTAAAAATTTTAAATCGTTTTTTTGCGATTATTCTGAAACTATGTAGGTTAGGAACTTGAAAGTTTGTGAAGCTATATTTTTTTAAGCGACGAATAAGATGTGTGTTGCAATTTCAGCGTTGGTCATAGAGGGCGCCACTTACGACCAATATTACCGAAAATTTAGTTAATAATTTTTTATAAAGAATCTATTGGTTCGTGTGAAGAGTTGTGCCAAAGAATACGAATCGCTACCAGCGAAGTCAGACGCAATCCCAATATGTTGTTTCAAACCTGAAGATATCTCAGAAAACGTTGTGTAAAGTGTATCAGTGTCAAAAGTGGATTCTTCGACAATCATTATTTTAAATCATTATTACGTATATCATTTATTTTATCATTAATTGTTGTAATAACATGAAGAAACAGTTTGTTTCACTTTTAAATTCTCGTATTATCAAAACATAGTGTTCGTTAAATCGATTTTTCTCGAAAACGGATCGAGATACCGAAATGAAACAAGAGAACATAATTAATGGAAAAATGATTGCTCTTGCAGGTTTTGAATCAAGTTTCATGTTAGACATACAGGGTAAAAAATTATTAACTAAATTTTCGGTAAAATTAGTAGTAAGTGGCGCCCTCTATGAGCAGCGCTGAATTTACAACACGTATCTTATTCGTCGCTTAAAAAAATATAGTTTCACAAATTTTCAAATTCCTTACCTACATATTTTCAGAATAATCGCAAAAAAACGATTTAAAATTTTTACTTTCAACACCCTGTATTTCGGAAACTATCAATTTTCGGATAAGGCATGTTTACGCCAGTGGTCACCATTTTACGTGTAGTATCTTCAGCTTTCGATTTTCCCATTGTTAATGAATCACTCTGTATATCATTATGTAGATCTTACACAGAAAGAGGAAAGCAGAATTATTGGACAATAACTTATTGTCTTAACAATTAATTTATTAATTATTTAATCTTTGTTGAAATAAACAGCATTTTTTATTACGATCGAATGTCAGGCAACCTTCTAATCTGACTTACGAAACGGTTTGCGGAAAACTCAACCAAAGGTAAATACCCATGCTCGAGAGCATCTCTGTGAAGCAAAAGAATATAAGCGGAAATCGAAATCATCATCCAATTCGACACCGAATTCAGCAGTCGAAACTGTCCACAAAGTCACAAACCACTCCAAACACCAAGCCGTAGCAGACAGCGTTGGGAGAGCATTCTACTTAGCGGGATGATCAAAATTTCAATCCAGTTCAATCGATTTTTTTCACAATTCCAAAAATACCACGAAATTCGAGCTCGGACCCGACACCGAGTTAGATTATATAAATCCAAAATAATAGCCAGATTTCACAACGGGAAAGTCTACAGCTGTCAGTCGCCAAAATCTAAAGTACCTAGACAGGTGTTAGGATCCAAACCGAACAATAGTACCGAAAATTCGCCGTGCCACCCCGAAGAGCGATCGAACGTCGACTCTGAGATCTGTAACCAAAACAGAAGTATCTCAAGCCGGTGTGGGTATACAACCCGAAATTAAACGCAAGCGTTTTCTATACTTTCAATCCGTCATTGCTTATTTCGACGGAAATAAGTCTCAAGAGGCTACTATTTCACACGATAGGTCCGAAAATATAATAAGCTAAATACAAATGTATTGTATGTGCCTAGTAATTTCCTTATTTATTTCAACTTTAAAAATACTGTTGTATTATACATATAATATCCGTTCACTTGTAACACATTTGGTAAAAATTTACAATTACATTTCAAAATATCGTTAAAAATTTGTAGGGAGCGCACCGTAGAAGCCAAGGCCAGCAATCTACCGGTCAATCCGCTAATGACTTTCTTCTGTGATGAAGATCCTAAGCTTAAAAAGCATATTGCCAAAAAGGCTTGATATAGACAGAGAAACAGTGAAGAAGGAGTACTCGCAAATCCTAAGTATTAAAACATTTTAATAGAAATAGACTAAGTTAAAAACCTTTCTACCTACCATTGCTGAACAAATCAGAGCGTCAACCAAATGTCTATGCAAGACAACTAGTTAAATTGGAGAAGTATCAGTAGTAGTTGGAGCTATCAGAGAGGCGATTCCGATGTAAATAACGGTGTCATCACAAGAAAATTCTGTCTTATCCTAATTACGGATAATGGAAATAAAACTTTGTGTAGCAAATGAATTAATACATACTTAAACAAATTGGTTTTACCCGTCAGAAAAATGTTACTTCTTCCAATAATAACTTCTAGGAATTGTTTCAAGGCTATGTTCAGCTAATACCTTTGTTAAAATTATATGTAAACTATGAATCTGGAACCCCGTGAGGATTATAAAATATGAGATATACTAGTTACACGTATTTTTTATTTGGCTGTTCGATACTGTCGTCGATGAACTGGAATAATATAACCTTTTTTCATATGCTTTAGAGACTCATAAAGAGATATTATCTACAAAGCATATGGCACATTATACTACACATTTAAATGTCATCGCTATTTTATGTCTACCGGTACGTGCACTAGGTACAGGCACAAAGTCACCTACTAATCTGTAGGTGCTACTGACACAATGTAGACCATAAAGTAGTATTTCCCACAATACAGTTGGATAAAATGTTATTCCGCTTACTGCGATACTAGTCATGCAGGTCACTTTATGACAGCAATAACATTTAAGAACTAATTAGTTCCAAACCGTCTGGTAACTCTCCTGACGAATGATCTTAACTATTTACTAGATATTGGGGATGTAATTCAGTACCGACCGAGGCATATTAACTGTCAACTGTCACCATAAGTATTACCCAGTTTAAAGTTTAATGTCTAAAATTTGTGTAGTTTTTATACGTTTTTGTTGTTAAGTATTTCGTGTAAGTGTATAAGAAAATCATATGTAGGTAATAGTTATGTGTATACACTGCTATTTTTTTAAAACCTGACATAGGCCAACTTTTTTATTTGAAGTGAAAGACTAGTACTTCCAAATGCAAAGTTGTAGGAAATAACTTGATTAAGAAAAATTTACAAATAATTCTTGCCGGTGTTGCCAGATTTCTGCAGTAGCTACAAAAACGATATTTTTTTAAATGGCAACACCGTATTTTTTTAATTTGACAAACCTTCAAATTCTAAATAAAAAATGTTATGTCACATTTCCTTATTGGAGTAGCCGTTTTCGAACAATCAGCAAAAATAACGAAAATAATCGGCAGGAACTAAAAGAAGTTAAAACAGCAATAGTAGGCCTTGGATATTAAACAAAAATTGTGTTGTTTGAAAGAAGTTATCATTATTGTATTGTCATTGTGTTATTTGAAAGCTGTTGTATTTGAATGCGTATAAAAGTAACATTTTAATTCAATTGCGAAGATGATTTTCAGCCTTTTGCAGATCCTACCAGTTGTTTTCAGTTTTACTAAGTTAGTTCTTATAAACTCCAGATTTAGAAAAGGCTTATCGGGATGTCTTGCGTGGAATTCAGCGCACGCTTGCGTATACTTAAGCCATTAACATGAAGAAAAATTAATTCAACTTTCTCTTTTGGATTAAATAACTGATTCATTTTAGCAACTGAATTAAAACCTTATTTTTATATACATTCAAATACAACAGCTTTCAAATAACACAATGACAATACAATAATGATAGCTCATTTCAAACAACACAATTTTTGTTTAATATCCAAGGCCTACTATTGCTGTTTTAGCTTCTTTTAGTTCCTGCCGACTGCAGATTATTTTCCTTGTTTTTGCTGATTGTTCGAAAACGGCTATTCCAATAAGGAAATGTGACATAACATTTTTTATTTAGAATTTAAAGGTTTGTCAAATTATGTTAAAATAATACTGTGTTGCTATTTAAAAAAAATTCGTATTTGCAGCTACTGCAGAAATCTGGCAACACCGGAAAGAATTATTTGTAAATTTTTCTTAATCAAGTTATTTTCTACAACTTTGCATTTGGAAGTACTAGTCTATCACTTCAAATAAAAAAGTTGGACTATCTCAGGTTTTAAAAAAATAGCACTGTAACATAAGTATATTATTATCGATATTAAAAGAAGAAGTAAGCATATGCCATGCAGCCACACTATTTGATGACGTAACTTATAAAACCAATGGTTTTCACGACAGAAGTAGCACTAGCGGATGTGTCATTCCTAGGGATACTCGGCAACAGCGCAAATTATATTTATCATTAACCATATTTTTTTCTTATTATAGCTAAATTTGCTATCGAGCGATGACCAGCACCATGATGATGAGTATGATATCTTTACTTTATAAACTTGGTCTTGTCAAAGCGGATTTCGATACTAATGAACTGGTAACAATGTTTATATTAAGGCATACAGAAATTATGATTTTTAATTACTTAAACGGTTGTAATTTTGAGCTGAATAAAATTATTTAGGTATCTTACGAAAAAATAAAAATTCACAATTAAATTAAATTTTCATACCAGCAGGACATCCCCATTTAACTTCATAAATTTTTTCATTTATTATATAATTATGCAAATAACATATTATATAAATTGCGGTTACATCAAATTTCGCAAATTCATTTGCAAATGAAATCTGGATATATCTAAAGAACTTTTCCACTCGAAATACTTTCCGTTCTGAGGTCATTATAATGAAAGCTAATCATTTAAATGCAATTAATTCTAATAATAAACATCAGGTAATTAATTAAGAACACAGAGCGCAGATAATAATTACATTTCCATCTCAAATAATTTGACATGAGATGAAGTATGACTAAGATGCCTTCTGGGTGGCCTTTTAAAAACCAAAACATCCCACTAAATTTTATTTAGGATATATATTTATATATTTTTTGTACTGTATATATTATAGTTGAGGAATGTTTTATTAACAATCTGGTTATGTAAAATTAGACAGATACTGCTCCTGCTATTCGTAATTGGTGAATAATAGTGTTAACCTAAGTGTACGTTGTTTTTAAATTTTAGGTGGGTCCTAATATTTTCACAATTTTTGGCTCATAAGCAGCCATTGATCCGAAAAGTCCAACATTACACAGGGTGTCATAATTAGGTGTAAAATTTGAACCAAGGCTTCCACAGATCAAAACAAAGTAATTAACCAAATATACATCTGTACCAAAATGCTCCTAAAATAGAGCTCTTCAAATTTTTCTTGTCTATTTTTACAATAACTTCATCCATTGGTCAAACATAGATATATGCTTATTTTTTACCTAAAATTTTCCAAATTACACATGGTGTTAACTTTTGAAAAGTAAATTCATCTAAATTACAAAAAATTTTTTATTTAGTGTGCAATTTAACAAAAAAGTTAAGTTTAATTAAAGTAAAATACATCCAAATATTCGACTATCCTAACTGACAACCGTTGTACAGAATTAAAATTAATTTTTCTCAGAAATTATGGTTTTAGCAATATGCAATATTATTAAATTAAATAAGATGACATTTCCAAAAATGATTATTTAATAGAACTGTTGTATAAAAGGACTAAGACATAATTTAGACAAATCCACCTATATACAAAAATACTTTCTTTAAAAGATAAAGGGTTTTGTCAATATAGAATTTACAAAATAGATTATTCTTAATGTCGCGATGATTTTCAAGATATTAACTCTAACAAATTTGATACCAATGTTTTATATTCCATTATAATTATTATGAGATTATGAAAATTTCGACAGTTTCTGCATCTCAACTTATTTGCATTGAAATTTATTTCGAATCTTCAGGTACATAATTTATTTGCGTTTTTTCTATCTCTTAGATCGTTTTTATTTATCGTACATAAAGGCTAGGAGTCGCTTGTAATTTGTGACTTTAAAAATCTTTCAATAAGAATTGTGAAAACCAATAAAAAGATAGGAAAGTACATATTTTGTCAAATGCAAACATGATTAAACTAATTCTTCTATTTAATAATAACTAATCCAGTACGCAAAATCCAGACCTTAGTACTTCTACCATTTTGGTAAGTAAGTAGGTAATGCAAAAGATATTTTTTTATCATGCGTTACCGAATGAGAAAACCGTTCAATTTTGGAGAAATTTGATATTTTTGAGGATACTGGAAATATCAAGTTTTTTAAAATATAGTTGACTGTTCATAAAAGCAGACTCTAAATCCGGCGAGAAATTAAACAATGTAATAATATATAGGATGTACCAATTGAAAAAATGAATGTGGGACATTCTGTATTACGGAAAACAATTTTAAAATATGAAGAAATTGATTCAGTATTTTTATTTGAGACATTTTTTTATATTACTATCTTAAATATGTCTTGAAGCGATATCCTGTATCTACAATAAAACTAATCCGTGACATTAGCTACTATTTTGTAAACGATTACAAAATTGTTAATAGAATTATAACAGATGTGGTGCATACACGAAAATAAGAACACGTTAAATTAAGTCCCATACATACGTATTTATACAAAATGTATATAAATAAACCTAAACTGGGATGTTTATTATTTGTTTTAAATATACTTAGATACGAGTTTTCTTGCTGCAAAGCAGTAGATATACAATCAATTAAGAAGAAGAGCGACTGCTGTTGACATATAACTGACAGAGTTGCACCTACTTGTACTAAGTCTCATGGTGGAAAATTAAAATTTTAAATGTGATATCTATTTGAAATTGTATAATTATTGTGCACTATTTTTTTCTTTCACTTATTTTGTATAAATTTTTAAAAACAACGAATTATTACTATTATTTTTTCGTAAATACAGGGTGATTCAAAACTTATCCAAAAAAATTTGGGAGTAGATACGGCAAGAGAAATGCAGTCAATATCGTAAAAAAAACATTTTGTAAAATCCTTATAGTTTCCGAGAAAGAAATTATTGAAGTGGTAGTAGTTTCAACCATTACATAGTTGGACAACTGTAGTCTCTAGCGTCATTCGCAATACGCGTGGAGAGCCATGTGGCCTCAGCGACTCCGAATACTGAAATCCGATTTTATAATTGTTGTTGCGATAATGTTTACAATAGTTTTTTAGTTGTTAGTGTCAAAAATGGTTTATGTGTATAGCAAGTCGGAGTTGATAGATATAGTTTTAATTTATGGTGAAGCAAGACAACATTTGTATTATGGTTGAGCATTTATGTTATGGTGAAGCAAGACAATATTTTGTTAGTTCGTAGAAACTGAGTATGACGGTCGCATTGTGTTAGGTCAGATTTTCAAGTGGACCAGTTTCCAGTGCCGTGCATAAGTGTATTTTTAAATCATTTTCGAACTGCCCTTTCTGATTTTTTCTTTACAAAATTGTATTTGTAAGAGTCCCCTGTACATCCAAATTTTTTTTGGAGATATTATTAACCAATGTATTGGAAAATGTTGTGTATACATGTCCCACAAATTAAGAAAATAATAAATTATACATAATTATGAAAAAATATTTAGATTAGAATAAAAATATTAATAAAAATATAACTAGAATATTGATAACAATATATTACAAATAAGTGAAATAAGTCATTATAAGCAAGTAAGATGTGGCAAGTTCTCACGCACTTATGGCATTTCACTCTCGCATGTGATACACGACGCCTTCTTTAACAGTTTCGAAACACTTTGAAGAGTGAAGCAAACAGTCAAAGCTTAGTTGTGTTAAACAACAAATTTTCTGATTTTAATTTTGACGCGCATGTCGTACTGAAGGTGAATGGAATATCCACCAAAATCTGGAGACAATTAGGACAAAGTATATTCGTTATTCAAAGCTTGAAATACAGAAAATGCAGTACAAACTCGGAAGAAGTTTTCTTGTCGTATTTTTTACAAAAGGTTGGTTATGAAATTATTGTTAATAAATCGAAATCTGTGTGTTATTTAGTCCCGAAAATACAACTCTTCGACTATGTGGGCGCAGTATTTAATGATCAAGTTTCCATAGAATGTCTATGAAAATTAAGAAATTAGCAAATATCACAAGCTAACTGCTTTTGTAAACAGAAGCAGCAGTTTCATTCAAGATAAGATATCAATAAGTATCTTGTAGACGCACCAGATAATAGTTTTCGATTGATGAAACGATGAACTTAAATTTTTTACTTATTCTAAACTGTTTTATTAAATTATTGTTTTATGTTTACTACATTGCTATTTTTGCTGGTAGATACATATGTAACAAACTGTCGAAGATCATAAAACATACCTACATAGAAGAAAAAAGTGATTTCTACTAGTTCAGTTGATAAAAACCCGCAAAGAACTGTCTTTCTTCTAAATGGACTAAAAAAATCGATGAATTGACGTCCACTATTTTATTGTTGACATGTGCAGGGGAAGGCAAGAGAAAAGGTATCTTACCTCGTGAAACAATTTTTTTCATTAGCAGCATTGTTTTTTTTTTTAAACAACTTGGGTCGAAAATCAGTTTTTCCAATATATTGGAAAAACTATTGATTTCAGAGAAAAGTTTTCAACAGATGAAATATGCGCAATAAAAAGACCTACAAAATGCCGCCTGATTAAAATCGGATAAATTGTTGAGAAGTTATTGCAAAAAAATTGGAAAAACGTGGAAATATTTTTCCACGTTTGCTGCTGATTGCTATTGCATTTTTTTAATTATCCATAACTTGGTTGTTATTTGTTGGTATTTTATAAATATGCCTAGGAGTTGTGAGTTTTATTGTTCTTCAAAACCGTGCCAAAGATGGGCGCTGTGGGCCCAATAGATTTTGCAAAATTCTATTTTTTATCCCATCAACGGCAAAAATTCATAAATTTAACCTTCTGTCTCTCCGGAAGTTATTAACAAAAAAGGGTTTAGAAAGTCGATTTGTAAAGCTTAAAACCTAACTTTGTTTTGTATTTACATAGAATTTTTATTTATTGCCAGGAGCCCTTTTGATTTTTATATTAAAAACAGTCTTTTTTACCACTTTTTGATGAACATTTAGATTATCTCCAAACCCATGCATAATATTTAATTATAAATAGTGCGATTGTATAGCCAATTAGAAAAAATCTAATATATATTATGTTTGCACTAAAATTTAATTGGTAGAACCAAAAACAAATTGCTTAATGGATGCAGTAGAATTCTCACAAATATATATGCAAAACAGATTGATAAAGTACTTATAGAGATTATACAAAAAAAAATTTTTTCCTATTCAAATAATAGATGGCATTAGGGATACTAATGTCATCGTGAAATATAGAAAATTAAGTTGACTGTAAATACTGGAAATCTGATAAGAAAATTAATATTCATTTACATGTTCATTGTTGAATGCTAATCGGCAGTGGTTTTAAACAAAAGTGACATTTGAATGAAAATTGGTGAAAATTTATGGTCACAATAAAAGACAATAAGAGAAAATTAAAGGCGATGATAATAGGTTAAAAAAAATTATAAAAAAATATAAAAACATTTGATGTAATATAATGAAAAATTAGAAAACTAAAAAATAATACTTATTAATTAAAAGTTAGGGGCACGTTTTCTAATAATTTTTATCAAATTATATAAAAATAAGAAATAAAATTATATAAAAAGCAAAGAAGATTAATTTTAAATTTAATAAACGCTTGATTTACGATTTCATTTAAATATTCAACATTTAGATAGTGATATGTAAAATATACTGTGGGAAGATATTTATTTTCAGTGTTTATTAGAAATGTGACATAAATAAACATGTAATTCAAAAAATACATTTTTAAAACGGGGATACATTTTAAAAATTAAAAATAATACATGTTTACGTGTTGTGTGACAAAACAGCATGGTGGTAAAGACGTCAGCTTGTTCTAGATCAAACTATTAAAATTTTACGTGTTCCAAATTTTGGAATATTTTTTCAAAATATGTCTAACTTTTTTGAATAATTAAGAAAACAACATTTCACAATGTTCTATAAAAAATTGCGAAAATTGCAGACACACAATTGCTTGTGCTAGATCAAAAATATTAAAATTTCACGAGTTTCAATTTTTCGAATACTTTTTGAAAATACAGACATGTTTAACCTTTTTGATTAATTCAATTAACATACAAGGCGTACCAAAATGAATATCGGGGTTTTAAAGCTTTGTAGAATTTATTACAGTGACCTTACCATTTCAAATAATACATCAAATGAACGAGCAACTCAAACAGTTTGTCCTACAAGTGTTCAATGTGAGCACCCTCCGTCACACGGCACACATCGAGTCGATGGCCGAGTTTGTCCCAAACCTTGCTCAGTGTGTCTGGAGTAACTGATGCAAATGCAACTTCAATCCTATGTCGTAGGACGTTTAGGTCAGCTGGTAGCAGAGGCACATACACCCGATCGCATGGCGTCAGATCTGGTGAACGTGGAGGCCATGCGAAACAAGCGCTGTCATCCGGCCCCTTACGGACAATCCACCTGTCGGGAACAACGTTGTTTAACCAATCGCGTACGAAGGCATGCCAATAAGGTGGCGCACCATTTTGCTGCCAAATAATGTTCTCTGGTTCAGCTTCGTGTAATTGAGGAAAGAGCCCTTGTTGTAGCACATCAAGATAAGAAACACCAGTTACAGTTGCTTCAGCGTAAAAGAAAGGCCCAAACACTTTCCGCCGAGATATGGCACAAAAAACATTTAATTTAGGGGAATCTCGTTGCAACTGTACCATCTCGTGGGGATTTGCTGACCCCCAGACCAGAGCATGCGCACGCGCACGAATACTTGTAGGACAAACTGTTTGAGTTGCTCTTTCATTTGGTGTCGACAAAAAAATTAGTTATCACAGCACAGTAGACAACGCATGGTAAATTATGTTTGCCAAAAAACTAATAGTGCACTGAGGATACACCTAATAATTATTGTGTGTAAATATTTACCTGGTACGTAGAAGCTTAGCTGCTCTTTTTTTCTCACAGAATGACGAACATTAAATAAAGTCAAGCCAGCATAGAAAATCTCGACTTGTCACAACGTAATGATAATTATAATCTTTAAAATTACACAACCTTGCCATTATTGCCCCAGTTTTTCATTATTTTTATTTTAAATATGAAGTAAATAACAGGTACATAAAAAATATCACTTTAAACATGGAATTTTAGTAACTGTAACGCAAATACCGACTCAAGAATTTGGTTTAACCTTTAAGTAGGATAAACAGACCTAATCAGATCAAACTATTGAAATTAATAACATTAATTTTTCTCAGTTCTTTTCAAAGGAAATTGTTTATACAGGATGTCTAAATATTCTATGTACATGGAACTACCACAGATTTTAAGATTACAAATGATAATTTAACTTACACACAATGGACAACGTATTGTAAATTATATTTGACTAAAAATAATATACTGAGAGTATATGAAATAATTATTATGTGTAATAAAAATATTTACTTACCTAGTACGTGGAAGCTTAATAAGGCAGACAGTTTAAAACAATTATTATTGTAAAACTACTCCTTTTATTTATCACAGAACAAGGCAACATTAAATAAAGGCAAACCAGCCTAGAGCATTACGACTTGTCAGAATGTCATGATGAATATAATCTTCAAAATTACACTAACCTTGCTATTATTGCCCTGGTTTGTGTGAAATTTTCCATTATTTTTATTTTAAATATGAAATAAATAGCAGCAGTATTCATTTTAAACGCGTAATTTTAATAATTGCGACGCAAGTACTGAATCTAAAAAATTTAGTTTAACCTTCAAGTACTTAGGATATACGAGGTCAGTCCAGAAAACAACCAATCTTTTTGAATAACGCGCTAATGGAAATATTTAGTGATATGCGATTGGCAGCATCGCATTGCACATAACCTCCTCTGTAACCACATGTTCTTAGATTATTGATATCTCATTTAGTTTTCGTGACATTGTTATTTGAGTGCACAGTGTATAAGTACTAGATGCGTTTTTTGAAATGTGCGATTCCCTTCAACAACGATGCAACGTAAAATTTTGCGTGAAACTAGAGAAAACTTTCACGAAAACGTTTCAACTTTTGAAACAAGTCATGATGCCAAAAATCAGGATGCTGTCTTACTTGCCAGACCTTGCTCCTTGTGATTTTGTCTTGTTTCGAAATTAAAATCAGTGTTGAAAGGACGGCGTTTTCAGACTAATGATGACATCAAGGCAAATTCGTCACAAAATTTAAAGGCCATTTCCAATGAAGCTATGCAGGACTGCTACGCGAAATGGAAGCACCGCTGGGAAAAGTGTGTGAATAGGGGGTGGGAATACTTTGACAAGGACCGATAATGTATAAAATTAATAATAAAATTTAAAAAATAAAGTTCGGTTATTTTCTGAACAGACCTCATATTATGTATACAGTAACTACAATCATTTTTCTCAGTTCTTATCAAAGTAAGTTGTTTATACAGGGTTCCTCGAAACTCTGTGTTTATGTACATACCTATACAGAAAATAATTTAACTAAATTTACCTCTATCCTATATTTCATTTAGCAGTTATAGAGCACGTCAAAATTAGAAAAAGTTATTGGTTTTTTACAAATAACTTAAAACTACTGTAGCCGATTTAAAAGAAATTTTGAATGCTAGTGCTTGTATAGAAAATTATTTTTTCCAAAGCAGTAGGCATTGAAATAATAAATTGACAGGTGTCACTACAATACCATATTGTTTCTGTCAATTCTACTCAATTTGATTAGGAAGTAATCTTTTTCTTGTCTTTATTTTTTAGAAGCGAATACCTTAATAGAAATTTCCCGCACCGTTCGATTGGACGCGGTAGTGAAGTACCTTAGCCTGCACGAAGCCCTGATTTAAATTCGCTGGATTTTTACTATTGGGGCTATCTTAAATCTCTAGTTTACAAAGAAATTAATAGTCAAGAACAACTGTGGACGAATATTCAAGAATCAGTTCACTTTGTCAAACAATATAGAACGTTATGATGTTAGCCATACAAAATTTAAATAAAAATCTAAGAAAGTGCATTAAATTCGCCGATGGTTGCTTTGAGAATCTTTTATGCTTAACAATTAATATGGTATTGTAGTGACAGCTGTCAATTTATTATGTTAAAGCCTATACTACTTTGGAAAAAATAATTTTCTAATTTAATTTCCGCCGAATCTCAAAAACTTGAAACGTCTGTATCTCGAAAACGGTCGAGTTTATCGGTTTGTAATAAGTATACCTTTTTTATTTAGAACTGAACGTAGTTCAACAGTTCCTAGTTAAAAAAACAAAATTGTAAAATACAAAAAGTTATATTATATTTTTTCATTTATAGGACGGTGTAACTAACGCCCCCTAGACATGACGTGACCCCACCTCAGGAGATGTAAAACTACAAATTTTTAAAACAATCGGTCCATACATACTTAAAGTAAAGCAAAAAATCGAAAATATTTTTTCAACTTTAACACCCTGTAGAACGAAAAGGAGCAACAATTGATTGAGGCATGTTCGGCTCAATCGCCATATTTTGACGTTAACAATCTGCCATTAAGCTGTGTACCATTATTAATGGCTCTCCTTGTATATAATATGTAATTTTTTAATGATGCATACGAAGCAATTACATTTACAGAAATCGGAATATTTATACCCTTCCTAATCAAATTTGCCCATATTTGTTTTTAGGTAATCTTACAATTTCATTTTTTATTTTTGAATTTGTGACGGTTTTACTAATGTCATCACCAACGCATTTTCAATATAAATCTAATTTTAGTTCTACAAATTATTAACAGTAGTTTCTCAAAGTTGTTCAAATTTAGTTGTCCCAATTTACAAAATGGAATGGAGAAATTTGAAATGAGTGCAATTATTTTTTTTGCAACAATATTAAAATTTATAATTATTTCCAATAACTTTCTTGGGACAACGTTCGCTCACAAGTTTCTCCACGAGTCATTATTTCCTTCTTATTTTCGTTGTTGATGAGTAATAAAATAACCAATTGCATCCGAATAATTAGAAGAAACTTGGAAGAAAGTTTTTTGTAATAAAAATGTATAAAATATATTATTTGGTTTCTACGCGTCAAAAAGTGATATACAGGGTGTTAGAAGTTTTACTGCCTTCATTTTAACAGACGATAGAATACATTAATATAAACAAAAAAACCTTATATGCCATGGGTCCTAAACTCGACCATTTCCGAGAAAAAAATTATTAAAATCTCCGAATTGATGTACACAAGTTCGATTAATTAAGGAATATTGACATAACTGCGTGCATAGAATACCTTAACATACAATGTTATTTACTTTTTTGAACTTCTTTATACTTAAACCTAAAAAATAATAAATTTAAAATTCAATAAAATTCAGATCGAGCAATGTGGCAACGACGCGGCGGTTTATTAACACGAGGTACTAAGCTGTCCAGCAATTCGCAATTCAGTTGGTATCTGGAATTGGACCGTGTCTGAGTGTTTTTTGCGTGCCACTATTTCCTTTTCTTGTGTTTTCCAGCGAGTGCGCGAAAATTGGATTCGAAGGTGTCGTGCGTGCATCGAAAATGGTGGTGGACATTTTGAGCATGTGTTGTAGTTTGTACTTGTGCGTTTCAAAATTACTGAATTTTGCTTTTTGGTAAGTAGGTATCTGAATTATTTTTAATACGTATGATTATTTGGTTGACGCGAATCTTTAATTACATATTTTTCAAATTTATAATTTGATTAAAAGTTAAGTTCGTGTTTTAAGAAATTCATAATTATTAAAATTGGAGCTAAAATTTAAGCACAACACTATCTTCGTACTACAAAATCGATACACTTTATTTTATTTATTTAAAAACTGGAAAACAATAGTCTTGAATTTTTCTAAATGTTTCACAATAATAGTTGTTTACATTTTTTCCGTAGGACAAGTCTGCTGCGTGCACACGTGGTATGCACCAGCTGTGTAACATTAGGCTAAGCGCTGTTGTCACGTTGTGATGAAACTCCCCAATAGTAATACTCGCTGTATTTTGAAAACTGTTAATCTTTCGCCCCTGTAATATACAACTTTTTGTGTTCATTTATGATTACTCTATCCTATGTTGAAGTATTAGCAGTCAGACTTCTTACACCCTGTGTACATAAGCACTAGTATAAAAAATTCTATTTAAATAGACAAAATATTTTAGCGTTAATTAAAAAAACTAAAATATTCCACCTACTTCTCTGACCTTTAGAGACTAAAAGAAACAACTTTGGATAGAGGTAAGATTAGTACATTCATATTCTGAATCCACGAATATGTGGCAATTTCATGAACACAGTATTTCAAAACACTCCTTTATATTGATAACAAGACATCTTCGGACAACATTCATATTTAGCAAAAATAGAAATATTGCATTTGGGCTTTTATTCATATTTTAAGTTTTACCTACGTCATTTGACAACAAATATTTAAATAAACAGATCGATCAAAAATTCTGAACCTGAAAATCAATTATCATATTAAAACTTTTACGTTTCACAAGGATTTTTATTTAAAACCATTTGCGTTTAAAGTAAGCCACGGACAAACACCGAAAATCAAAAACTCTCACTTTATCATGATTATGAAGCGTAATGTAACGTGCCCAAAGTCACACATATCCCATCCAAATATAACCTTTAAGTTTTACACACCTTACCTAAACTCTGCGATGTAATGAAGAAATATTTATTACTTGTTAAACAACTAAAATCAAAGCAGGCAATTTGCTTAAAGAAATAAAAAATTGATTTAAGCATCGTCAGTTTGTGCTTAAATAAACGAGTTGAAATGGATTAATTTTTGAAACTCAACTAGTGCTTCCGATTTTTTGGCTGGCGCTTTTGGCGCACCTCATTAGCTTTTGATTTTAACCGTCCGTAAAATATGCAAATAAATCGAAAAAAAATTGGCACGAAAATGGAAAGGCACTTTTTTATCTACATATTTAAAGGGCATGTAATGAAAATCGTTACTTTAAATAAATTATAAAACAAAAATAGAAAGGTAAATAAATAACATAAAGCAATATATAAAATAGAAGACATTACGACCTTTTTTTAATGTTGACGCTATTGCAAGTAACATACACATACCTGTGTTAAAAACTTCATTAAATAAACTTAAACGTTGTTTATGCGGAAAAAATATTTATCAATTTCACATAAATAGGACTTTGATGTTGTTTACGTACTCTGCGAAGTAAATGCGCTTTACTAAATAAAGTGTTACTTTAAATAGGGGTAAGTTATTTAAAGATAATAGTATGTGTGATAATAGTATGTGCATTATTATCAGTGCTGCCTGTTGTTACCTTTTTAAACGGACTCGACTGTATGAAACTAACGAAAAGGTAGAGATTGAAACTGCAATGGAAACAGGTTACTATTGTAGACCAGGGTCGATAATTTTTAAAATAAAAAAAAATTATAATAGGATGAAACCCATTGGAAAAGAAAGAGAATATAACAGAAATGAAAAGAAAAATAATTTACGGGCGATCTGAGGTCGGGAAGGGGTAGGGGGTGAGTTTTTAAGGGTAAAAAACGGTTTCNTTTTTATGAGATTTTCGAATATAATGTCATATTTCTAATTGGCATTAATGAGAAATTGGTAGACAAATAAAGATGTTTTTCACAGTTTCTTACAAAGTTTTCCATTTTTTGGTCCCTTACGACACTTATGCCAAAAAAAATTTTGTGATAAAATCGATACTTCTGTTCAACTTATGAACATGGCATAAGTGAGAAATACGTCGCTGTACACATTATTTTTTTGAAAAGGAAAATTTAATTTTCACAAAGGTGTCCCGCAGCCCATCTTTTAACAGTTTATTGTACTTGTGTCTCGGATGCCTTTCAGTACTCAGAGGCATAAACGAGAAAGACGTCGTCGAACTTCAGTCTAATATGTCCCGGTCTATAAGTCTTAAGCAGTAGTCACATAATAAAGTATGAAATGTCAACATAAGAGTATTAAAAGTTTCTAATGCTAAACCTTCTGTCGTGGGTTTGGGTTGGTTAATTCGTTTGGTAGTGGCGCTGGGATGTTCGTCACTTGCTCGCCTATGAGGGGATTCTCAGATGTCTCGTGCGATTCGCCTTCAATATTAACTATGGGAGATGTCAGTAAAAGACGCGGCAACTTTCATTTCCTTGATAACGAGATTTGGCTTTGTTCGAGTTCATGGTCCACGCATCTAATTGTTTGTTGTTAACAGCTAAGCCACACTGCAGGCACTGCTCTTTATTTTAAATGAATGAATTTTATGATTTAAAAAGTTTGTGTGTAATGGGTTTTCAACTGACCCCGATATACGGTTATACAAAGTTTGTTTAGCGCTGTCGGGTCTGATACCCTAGTGTCTGAATATCACTGACTGTTTACACTAGCCAAAAGCAGAGTTCAATAGTGTTCGGTCTCCTTAGAGTGCCGGTACGGGCAGCTTTAGGAGCTTTTTGTGTGAATGGTAGGAATTTGTGAGTGTTTTGCTCGGTTTGGTAATATTTGAGAGAATTATAACTCGATATGGTTTTAAAAAAATTGTGGGACTTATTTAATGCTTGTGTTATAATAACAATGCAAAAGATATGTAGGTTGCTTATACAATACCTCAGATCGCCCGTAAATTATTTTTCCTTTCATTTCTGTTATATTATCTTCCTTTTCCAATGGGTTTCATCCTACTATAATTTTTTTTCACTTTTTACCATTTTTGAAGGCTTAAGCACTGGTCTATTGCATGACATTGTTAGATTAAAGTAACCATATGATTTTTGGTAAAACTAATTTATATTTTAAATTAATTACTTTTGCTATTTTAGATATTTTTTTAAATTCGTTTGTTACTATTTTTTTATAAAACGCTATTATTTACACTAGCATAGTGTGAAAATTACGGGAAAACGTTAAAAAAATTTATCTACTAAATTTGAGAAAACTTATGATATATATGACATGATCAAATTTAGCCTCCATATAAATATGGCCTCCCTTTAAAGGTACACCCTGTTGTACAGCTTTTCAAATAATCCTATAGCAGCGCCATTCTTTCGCCACAATCGTTTAAGTGGTCGCACTCGAATTCGACTTTATTTAAACGTTATATTTTTCAAAAATGCATTGAAATTAGGTATGTTACACACGGTATATGTATTTATAAAAATTCAAGTAATAAAACCTATTCAACTGAGGCACCTAAAGCGACCAGTTGTACAATAATTTCAATCATGCCTTCCTATTGTGACATAAACCGTATTTTAAAACACTTTCACGATGAAAGAGAAATTGATCATGCTTTACAAAAGTATCATCAATGCCAAAGGGTGTTGGTAATCGTCAAATAGACGTTGCTCAATATTTTATACCCACTTTAACTGAAAACAGAGTCAGTAGAGAATTAACTAATTACTTACTTAATTACTTGAATTAGTCGATCTCAGAATTGTATTATGTTTAAGGTGTAGACTCGTAGCGGAGTGCGTTTTGTCTCCTATTAACTGGGTTCATGAGATTTTCATGAAAGATTTAGTTATGGTTGGAAAAGTAAGTATAGTAAGAAAAAACAATTGAGTTACCGTAGTCTTATAATAACACATTGGCAATCCTAATCACAACCTAAAATTGACATTTTCTGTATGTTTTCAGCAAGAACCTTCTACCTACCCGTACTTGTAATATTTCATTGGAATTTGTTATTAAATTTGGTATTAAAATTAAAGGTACTATTGTTCTACATAATCAAATTACACTCTAAATTCATTTGCAGTAAACACAAAATAATGTATTATTATATTTATAAATATATACATGCAATACGTATTTTGCAAGGAATGTAAACATTGTTAACCTATTTAAACCGTAGAGTATTATAAATTTTTATAGATGTTGGCTAGGAAGCGCGCTACTTTATGAAATAAATAAATGATTCATCTTTATTCAATGAAAATTTACAGGATTTTTGTTATAAGTTTATGTACGTGCGTTTTAGCTTCATTTAAAAATTTTAAAAAATTATGTAACTAAAAAAGTCAAATGTGTAACGTACCCTTTAGCACATATATATTCTTATTTTTGAAACTACACAACACTATGTCCAAGACTAAAACCAACTTATTACAATCGAAACAATGAGCAACACAAATAATGAAGGACCTTAGCACCACCGAAACAATTGCACGGAAAGTGTAGTCGCGCAATACTAACAAAATCAAGCATTAAGTTCCCGCACAAGTCGAAAGATCCCACTTCACGCGAAAGGAATGGCGCGTTTACATGGTTCGAACACGTTAGAGTGGTTAGAGGTAAACGATGGAAAATGTAAACATACTTCTATGTTTATTCAGTGCAGACGTCCAATTTCGATTTTGACTTGTTAATGATGCGTTCGATAAAAAGGTTCGATTACTTAGTTTTATTGCTAGTTGAGTTTATGACATGATTAACTCTTCCAAATATTACTGCTTTATCATACTGTCGTCTTCTAGATTCCGAACGGATTTCAAATTTTCACTCAACTTTCCAGTCGGAATAACCAAGCCGTCTTCAACAATTCAAGGCCAATCCAGGCCAAAGTAGAAACCCAACTTCAAAGAAACTCAAACTACTGAAGTCACAGCAGAGACACCACCAGAGGAATAACAAAATAACAATAATACTATGCCAAGAACACGAAGATAGGTAAAATCCAAAGAGGTCAATAGTCCAGAGTTCGCTACAGGACCTCTACGGATCCATCAACGATCGTGATTGAACGTCAACCATGATGACTTCAAACAATAATCAACGACGGATGCTGGCCAGCACATGTCTTACGCTCTAAATTTTTTCTTTACTTTACAAACAAATATATGTTTGTAAAGCAAAGAAATTCATTGTAAATTAAATATAAAAAAATTAATAAATAACCAAATGATGGTGATTTATTCCCCCCATCCCCCATCCCACCCCTCATTGATTATGATTATGAAAAAAATGTCTTTCTACATATCATTATTAACTGAATCAGGCATAAACAAATTAATAACGATATTTCGACAATGTTGCATGGTAATTGTACGTCAATTTTTATTATAAATAAGAATATTCTGTTTACGATTCCCCCCCTTCTCTCTACGGAATATTTTTTAACGTCCTACATATTTAGATTGGTGGTTCGATGAATGTCTTGCTAGGAAATGGATTGAATGCACGCGAATAAAAAAAATCAAGAATGCATAACAACAGCTGCATAAATTTTTTTAGGGTAATTTAATGCTTATAAAATCATGCTAATAATTCTCCATTTCAAATGTCAGAGCCTTAGACGAAGGTGGGTTAGTCCCTTATATGAAGCGTAATTTCTACGTCCATGACTTTTTCGGAAAATTTTTATGTACATTACATAATAATGAAACAACCTACTACTAGTGATGATTATGAACAGAAGAAACAACTCTACTATTAAAAAACATGATAAAAAAAATTCTAGAAAAAAACAGAACACGTTGCAAAATAAACAAATTTCAATCATTATCATGAGAGTACTTTTTTCGTAAGTCGAATCTAGTATTCATTAATATTTTTAAAAAGTTATAGGCGTGAAATTCCCACTTCCCCACATGTACGGTACTGGCAACAAAAATGCAGAATTACTAGCACGATTTTGTAAGTACTAAATCGAATATTACTCTACAAAATTTTGTGAAGCCATTGAAAAGATTTAAAAAAAATGTTTTTTGTTTTTTTTAATTTAATTTAATAAGGCGTTCCGGCCCAAAATTTCTATAAAGTTGTCTACTTATTTTTAGCTAACGAATGTTAAAATTGTTAAAGTTTGTGTACTTCCTCGTGAGACATCCGTATATATGTACTTTAGTCATGTATTGACATTTTAACTTAGTGTTACTATTCGACTGCAGCAAATACATGAAAACAAAACCCCTCATAGCACTAACGTCAGACTACCTAAATGTTCGACCTATGTAAATGCGCCATAAGCTACGTCGCAGCTAAACGACAAAATCAAGGCAACTCTATGCATATTACCTCGCGATTAAACCTTCAAATTAAGTGACATTTTCCGTACACTTGGAAACTGCAATGCCATTTTCATTGCGTACCAACGCTCGGATGTTTTCGGATTCCTCGTATTCTTATTAGTGGGTTAGTAGTGCAAAGTCATTAAAATCGGAAGTGTCCAACGTAGAAATGAAATCTAGTAAAAGCAATTTGTACATCACTGAATACAATGATGAGAACTGCTTTCACTCTTTATTCTAAATTTATCAATGAGTTCGATTTTTAAAACTAGACTGATATATTACAGTATAAAAACAGTATTGTAAATTAATTTCGAACATTTTATTGTTATTAAATACTTCATCAATATTACATGGGCCATAAACTGAAGCCTGAAAGGTCGTGATAACATTTCCCGTCTTTCATAGATTTTTAGTTTCTTTTAAAAAATGATGCACTTCCTAATGAATTCCAATTCATAAATTGAACGACAAATCAAATATTAGTAGCTACAAGCCAGTTGCTGTAGTACAAGCACCTGGTAAAGTTTTTGAGTAGGTATATTTTATACGCGTTTTTATGGACTCATTTTAGTAAAATCATTAATAACATTCAACAACAGCGTTCAATATCTGCTAACCTTTGCTCATACACACATCATATACTTTAAGTGTTTGAAAATGGAACACATTAGGAACAAAATAGACGCGATTTGCATCGATTTTCAAAAAGCATTCGGTAAAGTGGACCCACGATGTATTTACTAAACGATATACTTTTTAAAAAGAAATTTAGCAAAAAAGAGCAAATACGGATAGGTAAAAAAACAGTTCACTCTAGTTCAATCTACTCTAGTAGTTTATACCTAAATGTCATGTTTTCAAAACGTTTTGTGTTTTTGATAAATAATTTTGTTCTCTTAATATTTAATAATTCCATTAGCAAGGAGGCTATCTGAAAAAACAATTTTAAGTAAAATGTGAAAACAGTAAGGTCTTCTGTAGTAGCTAATTTTATATATTGATCTTTGTCAAGGCTGATGTTGGAACAAAAATACAAAATATTTACATTAATTCAGTGTCAATTATGTGTTTTTTTATTAATTACATTTAAATAAATTATTTTTAGTTTTCATATAGGACACCCCCAAAAAGTAAGTTCTGTACCACAGACATGAGACTATAGATTTTGTGTATTTTTTTATGCTGAATCCGAATCCACAGCCTAAAAACCGATTTATCAGATCATTTTTTAGCGAAATACTAAAATATCCCCTAAAATAGGGGCATTAAATTGTAACTGGCATTTGCAAGGATGACAAACTACACCCCTTTAGTTGAGACAGTTTGCTACTTCAATGATCAAATTTATATTTTCAAGTCTAGATTCTTGCTCATTTTGTACGTCTTATGTTTACCAGTTAAGCGATTCTTTACTTCTCATTTTTAGGCATTTGCCTATTTTTACTCAAATGACTCAATTTTTTAAAAGCATTTCTTTGGGTGGTAAATTAAATTTCTATGGTAATTTTCAATCCTCCATAATGGGTCTGCCATATTCGTGATTGACGACACTGAAAACCACCGAGTAACAAGCCTTAGCCATAACCTTTAATAACCGAGCCATAACCAAATTTTGATTGCTTTTCCGATTTTTACATCCGCCATATTGGATCTGCCATCTTTTATTCAGCGACTCGAAAAACCCGCGGTAACAAAATTCTGGCAAAAATGTTGAATAGGAAAATGTGTAACTTAAAAGGGTAAATAGGACCCTGGTCTGTAGGTGGTTTCCAACCCTTTGAGGGATAAATTATCAACCTATCAACCTACAGGATGGTCCAAAAGTACCGGAGAATATTCAAGGGGTAGGGTAAAAGTAAAGCACTAGCGGTTCAATATTTTTCCCTGGCTATCCGATGATGACCTTGAATTTGACCTGAACATGATCCAGGCTTCTTATCCTCCGGTTATTTCAAGGTCAAATTTGTTACCATCAAGGAATACTATTGACCATCCAAAACCGTCTATTACCCTCGGTGACCACTGTTGATCAATCACCACCTTTTACCTTTAGTGACCACTATTGACCAACAGTGACCTTCCAGTATCTTTGATATTTGACCTTGATCTTGACCTTGGTCATTTCAAGGTCATATCCGACCATAAAATTTTCCGCTCTGTCCATTCTCGTGGTCAAAATTATGGGGTCCATTTAAAAAAAATGTCTGACCTCGATATGACCTTGAAGGTCATGGTCCAGGTCAAATTCAAGGTCACTATAGGACAGCTAGGGAAAATCATACACCCCTAGTGCTTTACTTTTACCCTACCTCTTGAATATTTCCTGTATATTTGGTAGTATAAAATACAAGGCTATGGTTTTTCACATTGTTTAACACTAACACTTCATGATAAAGCTATTTCACCCTATTTTAGAAGATATTTTAGCGTTTTACCAAAAAAATGACCTGCTAAATCGGGCAGATTTAGAATCAGCATACAAAAATACACAATATCTATGTACACATGTCTCTGGTACAGAACGTTTTCTTTTTGTGGGGCTATGTTATTTATTACTAGCTACTTATTAGATATTGCTGATATAATTCAATGCTAGCTGGAGCGTATAGCCCATAGAATAGTTGTTTTCCGTAATATCAATAGTTAGGAACCTTATATTTTGGATACTTAGATTTCTGGTATCGAAGAACAATGTGTGACTTTATTTGATAAGGCTTTTCAGAAAAACTATTGTGAATGTATTTGAATTAGCGTGATACTTTTATAACAAAGTAACAAAACATTTAAAGACCACTTTTAAAGCATAACTTCATCTGCATAAAAAATTTTAGATTTTATAATTAAAATAAAAGAGCCATAATCCCAATTCAGTTGTTAAACACTTTTGCAAAGCCTAAGTTTGAGTATTGTTCTGTAACAAAAGCCAGATCAGTGTAATTTACGGGGCGATTTTCGGAAAGACTGGAGCCCAATAGTTCTATTAGGCCTTCTAAGAACAACCATGGGCAGACGAGGGTCAAGTAGTATAAGTGTCATATTCGTATTTAGAGGGTGGTCTAAAGAGCTTTTGTCGTGGAGACTAATAGATTTACAAACCGATAATTAGAGCAACCCCAAAACACTTCAGGTTAAGTAACTTCTTGAAAACGTATCACCATGTGACAGTCATCTGTTGCGTCCGGGAGGCACCAGCCTATGCTGGGACAGATCAAAGAAACCCATACTTTTAATTTCATTTAATTTTTAATAACGTGCGAAAACGCGAGAAAGGCGTAGAGGTTCCAAATTAGAATTAAATCAAATTTTTAAGTTGACAATACATGGAAAAAAAAAAGTAATAGATCAAATAGCTGGGTTTTAGACGTATTTTCCAAGCTATAAAGATATATTAAATGAGATTGACTAATCCGCCCCGTATTGCTACACGGAGTCACTAGAGGAAGGCTAGGGTTATTTGTTTAGTTTAGTCTCAAAATTATTTAGAAAAATGTAAAATCAGTCAATTAGAGAACTATTAACATGGCATAGTTATGTCAAAGCGTCCCAATATTCAGGGTTCCCGCCAGTAAGATAAGAACAGAAACTTCTGGACCCAAGAAATGGGCGTGTCGAAGCGAGGTGTCGAATTCAGGAAAGATCTCCGAATAAAGAGCAATTTTTCTATGGTTTAATATAATTAATAATGTTGTTCGAGCCCGTTGTGTCGCTATTTTATTTGTCTGTTTTGTTTTTATTGTTATTAAAACCCTTCCTGGAAAGTTTAGGTGGTTTCTTGTTCTTCCAACTTAAGTGCCACCCTATACAACCAACCACTGGATTACATTCTACATGAGCGACGTACGGTAAGTGTCTGAAATTCATTCCCTGTACGTACCTACATTTCTAAGTTCCCACGTATTAATTAAAGTGTAATGATAATTATTATAAACTCCCTTTCGAGAATTAAATAGTATACTCTTTTGAAATCCAGACTCGTTATGATACTGGTTATAACGGTAAATAGATAAAGAAATAACCCCTAAGGTTACAGTTCTCTGCTGTGGCACACGCAGCCATTTACTAATAATGCACAGTAAATAAAGAAAATATTTTTTAAGAATTTATACTTCAGTGTATCGGACGGCCGGTAATCATTTTGTTCGCGTTAGAGATCTACGGAATTTGGAATGAATACATTACATAACATTCTTGTTATAGCAACAATTAGGTGCTTGACGCCAATTGGTTGGTTTTATTTCAATTTATTCATATACCTACTCGCAGAACTACAAGTTATGCTCCTCTTATAGTGATGATTCGTGCGATGTACCAGGTTTCGGAATGGTCATAGTGATGACTTTTAACATAAGTATTCACTGACTGATGACATTGATACCACTAATAGGTGAATTTTGCGGTTCCTTGCTTTTTTGATCACATGTTTTATATTTTCGTTTTAGTATATCTATAGTCTTTCTAACTTTTACCTGTTTATAAATTACTTAAATTTTTAATTTAATGGAGCAGACCTATGAATGGTTATTTTGTGACAAATAGTTCAATGACATTTTGGCTATGTAATTCAAATTAAATTACCTTTGAAAGGGTAGTTTAGTAGTAAGAATATTTCTAAATTAGTTGCCTTTTCTCAGTGTAAACCGAGGTGCAAGCCTATTAAAAAATTAATAACAACTTTCAAATTTCCTCATCCAAAATCGTTAATCTGAAACAAGTCTTCATTATCGACCTTTTAAGGTAGGTATATTTTTTATTAAAGTTATTAAAATAATTGTTCTTGGATGGAGGTTGTAATAATTTCTGGAGACAACCGTTAAATTAACATACGATGAGTTATCAAAACAACAGCCTTGCATGCTTCATTCGGAAATTAAGAAAGACAATTGAATTCAGTTCCATTAGTCGTGCAATAAATTATCTGAAATTCATATGACTGGATGTTCTACTTAATTCGCTTTATCTGATAGTGGCTGAAGAAGAAAAGGAAATATATTTGTTTTCGGATAAATATGAGCGTAACAGCGTCGTTCCGGCAAACTTTCAGAACGTATTTTCCCTATCAAAACAAACAAAAAAAGAGATAAACGATCTTTCAAAGATTAAACTTAAAACACAGTTTTTAATCAATTATTCTAGAATTCTAGAGTAGAAAAGATGATATTAAAATCTGGTACGGTGCAATTTCTTCATAGCTAGTTACATGTAAAAATTTCATAAAAAATTAAGCAATGGTGTTGAAATTAGAAGGGATTCAACAAGTCGCAATTGTCAAAAAAAAAGCATGATTTGACTTTTGTTTTTTGATAATTTTGTACTGCAGATTTAAAAAGATCATTTCCAAACAAACCTTTTCCACCACGACAAAAATGTATTTTTAGTAACAGAATACAGGATGTCACCTAACGAATGTTGTATACTTCAAGGGTATAATCTAAAACCCATATATTCTTCTGTAACTTTTTGGTACGTTTAATTTTTTACACGCAACTAGCAGAAATAAATAAGTAGCGAATTTTATCATCACTAGAATTTGCTCTTCATCTTGTACACTTCTTTGAACGCACCTTCCATTTCGTGAATTAGACCGAAAGTTTCCAGTTTCTCCTAATCAGGTGAATAAAGAAGCAAACAATGTATGAGAAGACTATATGCAATTTGGATAAAGATCCTCATATGTTCTCTTAGCTGCACGTCCAGTAAAATGTTCCTGTACATATACCATTGTCATGTCTCATTTCATAATTCGTAAATTCATTGTGACGAGGCATTTTCAGAAACTAACTTTTGCAAAATACAAACTTGACTGTGACTTATCGAGATTATCACGTTAGGGATACGTACTTATTTCCAAAAAAATATGGGGAATGTGTTAATAAATATTTTTTGTAATATCTTCATAACCGAGCATAATTTCGATTGATAGGTTTACATTTTTTATGTATAATAAAATTCTCTACCTATTTCTGATAGTTGCGTGTAAAATTGAAACGTACAAAAAGGTTACAGAAGAATATTCACAAAGGGTTGTAGTAAAATGAACGCCCCGTATTATTTAACCTAATAGGAACATAATCACTGCATACTTCATAAACAGAAACTAAGCAACAGCAAATTTTGCTCAAATCGGTTAACTGGGTTCTGAGTTAGGGAGAAAACAAGAAATAAAAAAAGAAATTTTAACACCCTGTAACTTTTTTTGTGATATCTTTCGTTTAAGCAAGTTTGATTAAATCGACACCACTTGGGTTCTAGATTATATATCCTTGAAGTATGTAACATTCGTTAGGTATGTATAGGTGAATTTCAGTATCTATTAATTAAAATTTTGCGCAAATTCGCGTATATTAAATTAAAAAGTAGTGAAATTAATCTTTACATAATTAGGTACCTCCACCTGTATATTTTTTTCTATGGTCTGCTGCAACGAACCGGTTATGATTTTTAAACTTTTACTCGTAAACGGTGCATTCTGTACGAAAAATAAATCAAACGGTACAAAATTTTGGACTAATCCATCCAAATATATCAAAGAAAATTCTCCTTGAACTTAAATAGCTTTTATTTGTCAGTTGAAATTTCAAATTTTAGAAAACTACAGAGCCTTCATAAATGATTACAAGTCACATGACTAGTAATTTGTTTGGAACAGCAATTTTATTTCCTTCACGTTGGCAATTCAATTTCGGTAAAATTAAAACGATAAGATCAAGATTACATTAAACAAAATATTCTGTTTCATCGGCTGTGATTGGTATAATTTTTCACGAGATTCTATTCAACCAATCAGCAATCGCATTATCTCGAGCATAGACGTAATAATTCGTTGTTCATTGTAAGCGAATCATTAATATTGTGACGCCAAGATTTAGGGAATTTTCGTTACTGTGCATTGTTGAGTTGCCTAATTTCGGTCACATTTATGAAGCTCTTTACTATAAAGAAACTGCATTGTACAAAATTAAAAGCCGATATTTGCAATATGATAGAAATTGTGATCCAGAATTGTAAATATTCATTATTTTTGTAGGTATGGCTTTCCGGTGTTTTTCTCAGTTTCTCCAAATAGTTCATTGGCAGGCTTTTTCGTATATTTTTATACAGTAGAATAAATATTACATTCCTACTGAAAAAATATTACTACTCGTACTATTATTTGGCTTATCAAGAACATCTATGTCACCCGAAATGCGACCCTTAGAACCATGCAGCAATACGCAACATTAACAATTTAACGCCTTGTCACGCAACTAGTTTTCATTTTCCGCATTGACGTCATATAAAAATTATTTACATTCTAATGACATAACGGCAATCATTATCATAAATTATTCAATTCTAACCACAAATGTTTAAGACTAATATCAGACTAAAATAGGATAGTTTTAGAACGACTTGTGCAACTACTTGTGCTCACACTGTCATTAATGCAAGATTCGGGGGACATTTGAAAGACTTAGCTAGAGTGTCCAAAGTAGTAGATATGCCTACACCTTTTTTAATTGTCTCTTTGGTTATAGTACTTAAGTGATAAAATACATCCGCAGAATGTCAAGAGGCGAACAGTAGCTTCTTTGGGTGAAAATAGAACAATTTAGATCAAGTTTTTTCTTCCTTATTTTCAAAAAACCTCTGTTACTTCGAGACTTGACTTTGAAATTATACTAAACTGCTTACTAACTTATGTCGAAAGTCAAAAGCAATACCTACATAAGTTATGTAAGAAATATTATAGTAGATCCCTCACATAATTTCAATAAACGCCTATGACTATTAGACCAGGGCGGATCTGTTTTGAGGTGGATGTGAGAGGGGGCAAGCAAATTTTTCATGGATTACCTTCAGTAGAACTCGCATAATAAAAGTGTAGATCCCTAGATCTGGGCGAGGTCCGGAACATTTTCAAACTTGCAAAAAATACCTATTTTATCTGAGTTTTTTACTTATATCTTGGAACCTATGCATTTTGAAAAAATATTGAAAAGGGAAAAAAGTTTTAGAATTGAATTTTGCACAATATATTGCAAGTTAAAAATGTTTAAATTTATTACCGATGTTGCAAAATAGCAATAATTGATGAAAAAAGGCAAAATAATCAAGTTTTTTGGATATTTTTTTAAATATTTTAATTGCTCCGAGATACTTGAAACTTTGTTCACATAGAAAAGACCGCTCAACCTTTCAAATGGTTTTTGAAAAATTGAAATCGGTTGATTAGGACGGCCACAGTAAATTTTTAAAATTAACACTCTTTTTTTAAACAATTAGATTACATTTATTAATTTGCAATTTAGATTTTTTCAAAAATTATAATTTTAGAGTACTATTTTTTCTTAATTTTATCTGTATTTACCAAAAAAAATAATTTCCAAATATTTTTTTTTTAATTTGTTAAAACAAAAATTATTTAAATAATTGTAATAATTATAACTAAATACATTCATATTCAAAGTGTTGAAATATATACGTAAAGAATTTTTTTCATTGAAAGAATGCAATAGCATAGGGTAAAATGTACAGTAGTATATTTAGTGCATAAATAATAAACTTTGTTTATAACAAAATATGTATAAATTAGACAGTTGGCATTACGATATTCGAATTCCTTGGCTCGCGAGACATGGAATTGAAAAAAAATCGAAATTGGTCCATTAGAAGCCGAGATAATGCACTTTTTTCGTACCTTGGCATTTTAAACCTCCGAATTCAGTCTCGGAGCGAAAGTCCCCTCTCCCACTTTTCGTGTTTTGAGTGACTTTTCGCGCGTGCGAGCGACAGCTTTTCCGCTGACTTATCTATGTTGCCGATAACTTATGGATATGTAAATTTTTTCCAGCTTAGAAGTCGGAAAAACGAAGCCACTGGATCAAAGATTATTGCTAAATTGTTTATAAATTAACGGTAAATGCCGATAAACTTTGACCGCCTATATCGACCAATAAACGAAATTTAACTTTTTTTTTAAAGAAGCGTCTTTCCAAGTACTTCAAAATTATAATTTTTGCAAAAACTAAATTGCAAATTGATAAATGTAATCTAATTGTTTAAAAATAAAAAAAGGTGTTAACTTTAAAAATTTACTGTGGCCGTCCTGATCAACCGAGTTCAATTTTTCAAAAACCATTTGAAAGATTGAGCGGTCTTTTCTATGTGAAAAAAAATTCAAGTATCTAGATGCTTTATTTGAGGCTGTGCCACATTTTAAAGATTCGAAAAATTTTTTTCAAAAATTTATTTTGCGAAAACTGTAGAACCGATTTTAATGAAATTTGGTATGTTGTTTTATTATACTCTAAAGTTTTTTTTACCAAAATTGGAATGCCCTCGGAGCAATTGAAATATTTTGAAAAAATTATCCAAAAAACTTGATTATTTTGCCTTTTTTTCATCAATTATTGCTATTTTGCAAGATCGGTAATAAATTTAAACATTTTTAATGCAGTGTATTGTGCAAAATTCAATTCTAAAATTTTTTCCTCTTCAATATTCTTCCAAAATGCATAGGATCCAAAATATAAGGAAAAAAACTCAGATAAAATAGGTATTTTTTTTTATTTTTTAAACATTTTTGCAATATTGAAAACACACACTTTTATTATGTGAGTTGTACTGAAGATATTCCAGCAAAAATTAGCTTGCCCCCTCTTACATCCAAGAAGTGGGTTATTTCGACAAATCCGCCCTGATCTATATAACCCATAATAAAAAAATTAATTATAAAGAAGTTGTTGTGACTACATAACCTCATTTAAATAATTTCTTCCAAGTTCAAATGTCTCAGAGACAATGAATTTAAAAATACTGTTTATATTATAAAAGTTATTATGGTCTTTTTTTCTATTACATCATCATCTAACCAGTATATTATTTTTTCAAAGAAATATCTACTGTAACTTTTGATACTCCGTATCTCGGTAATTGCTGGATAACTTAATTTCATAGTATAGTTTTTTTTTATAATTACTAGATATTTCTAAGGAGTATCGCGTCATCTCATTAAATTCAAATTTTCTAGTTGAAATGAATTAAATAAATAAAAAGCACGCGTCAAACATAATTAAAAAATAATTATGTGGCAAGAAAAAGCCACTATGGAATAATTTTATTAGTACATTTCTCGCCTAAGTAATTACAACTGGTTTTTTTTTTGTTAAACTTATGGAAATTATAAAAACGACAAAATAATTATTTAAACGTTTATCTTCAATGAAATTCTTATCTTTGTAAAAGAATTTATGTCGAGCAATGATTGCATTTACAATACACAATATAATTATTATGAATCATATCTTTGCTTTTATTTGAATATCGAACTGATGATGAGGTATTCAAGAATTTGTAAAATAATAAAAATTTAAGTTCCGTAATTACTAAACTTTTCAAATTGACTAATTTATAACATTCGCCCATATATACCAAAGTACACATTTTACATTCACTTATGTCTGGTTCAGTAAGTAACTTAATCTTTAAAAGTCTACTTTAAGTAAGTATTTAAATCTATTTAAAAGGTAACAAACAGTAGATAGGATCATGACAGCATAAGATCATTCAGACAGTGCTCAAGGTTTTCGAACGTTCCCATGCTGTGTATTTTTAATTTTATACATAAAGTAAAAGTTTTAAAGGAAAAGATAAAGCTATTGACTGGTGACTGAACATAATAACAAAGCTATCTTGATCCGATATTGTCTTCTCTCAGTATACAGAGTGATTCACAACTTATCCAAAAAAATTTGGGAACAGATGCGGCAAAAGCAGTTGAATTTCCTGATATAACGTGTAAACACATTTGGGTCCGTCTTACTCAGTTTCTCACCATAATACAAATGTTGTCTTGCTTCACCATAAATTAAAACGATATCCATCAACTCCGAGTTGCTATACACGTAAGCCATTTTTGACACTAACTACTAAAAAACTATTGTAAACACAACAGATAACAGGTAAACAGTATCACAACGACGATTGTAAAATCGAATTTCAGTATTCGGAGTAGCTGAGCCCACGTGTCTCTCTACGCGTATTGCGAATGACTCTAGAAACTACAGTTGTTCAGCTATGTAATGGTTGAATGTACTACAACTTCCATAAATTTTTTCTCGGAAACTATATGGATTTTACAATTTTTTTTACGATATTTCTCATGCCGCATCTATTCTCAAATTTTTTGGATAAGTTGTGAATCACCGTGTATATTCTTATAATGTAGAGTGCAGTTATAAGAAAGCAACGTAAGTGTCATTTTCTGTTTGAATAAAACTACATGAAAGAGAACCCGGACTACAGCCAACCCTGTACCACATTGCAGCCGCCCTAATGTTTCCGATCTCTACTAATCATACAAAAGAATGTTTTATAATTTCAAATTTCGAAATTTAAGACAGAAAAAATGTAAACGAACTGTTTTTCATATTTACGAATAATGTTAAGGCTGGCGTTTTATAGGAAAGTAATCGCACTTTTAGTAAGATAATGATAAAATAAGTAATCCATCCAGGAAGTGACGAAGCGTTACGCTAAACTAGAGCAATTTCCTTTAATTTTGCATTGAAAGATCACGGAGAACATGTAAACATCAGAAAATGTACCGTTCCAGTTTTGTACAGTAAATTTGTAAAGTTACTCAATAATCGTGATTAATGCATGTGTTAATAGTTTCCTAAAAGCATTCTGCTGGGTGTGATTATGTTTACAGTATCTTTCGCGATTTTCTGTATGTTTAACAGGCCTGCAAAATTCAGGAAACGTAAGATAAACATATAAGGTACAGTGAAGAGATATTGTTTCTAACTTGCTTAGATTTATAAAGCTGGATAAACCCCCCATTATAAAAATTTCTTTAGTAATAACCGCAATATTTATAAATTGTCACATGAATTAAAATCAAATATAATTTATTTTATTCGTAAGTCTTCATATTTCGCACTAATCTAGACCTGTTTATTTTCCCTTTTGATTTATCATTAATTTATCTGAATTTATAATAACGCAGAAATATTTACTGGATACAAAAGTATCACATATTTGTACATTATAACATAAGCATTTAATTCAATATCAGCTGGTATCAAATAATGTGAAAAATACACTGGGAATTGTTTTATTATGAAAAACAGGCCTGACTTTAATGTCGCTATTACCAGATTATTATTAATTATTCTATTCATATAAACACAAACGTGCATAAAGTGATTTTAATGTGAACATATTTTGGTAGACTAACTAAATTTATTACAGTGAAAATATTAGGAGCAATATTTCTCACACACGTGAGCAAGGTTAACAACCAAGACGTGTTGCTTCACTTTTCGATAATATCAATAATTTTTAAATTTTAACACATATTATATTTCACTTCACGAAAGAATAATAACAGTAATTGTAAATACTTAATCAATTATTACCTACATATTACAAAAATATCAAATAAAAATGATCAAAAATTAGTATACAAGATGTTAATACAATTATACATTTTATTGAATTTATATTAATATTGCCAATGCACAGAAATTTTCAATCACTCAACGAGTTTGTCTAGACTAGACTTTTGTGGATTTAGGTACTAGTACCAATAACCAATATTAAAACTCACATATCAACGCTTATGGAGATAATCAATCATTGACCCTAGGTGTATTTTAAATTCAACTAATCAATTAATGATTAATGACCTTTAACCTATATAGATTGAGATTTCCAGACTTATGCAGATCATTACAAAAGAAATCTTTAAAGAAAATGACGCAAAACGAGCTCATTTCTTTCGCAAACTAAATATAGGTACTTATACATACTGGTTATGCAGCAATATGCAATGAGTATGATATTTTTAATTTTTTTAATAAGTAATTACTTCGTTAAGCACAACTGATGAAAATTACGATTTTTTTTTAAATCTTTTAAATTTCAAATGAATAAATAGCTTAATCACGAGTTTAATCAGTTCAATTAAATATCTAATCATTGATTTAAGTTCCGTGATCTTAATTTCCGTTTCAAAAACATAATAATGCGGATATTTTCACTATCTTCTATATTTGAACTTGAAAAAATAACGAGCAATTAAACAAATGATATGGCGAACCAAAAATAAAATCATATCACATTTTTATCTTTTTCGTTTACTGTTTCCAACAAATCAAGTGAAAATAAATTTTCAGCCTCATTGAAGCTATTTTGGAAAAACTAAAACCTTCAGAGAAAATATGAATAATATATTTGGATTTGTTCGAAATTTAACAGAAAAGTTACTTAAGAAATGGAAAATATCTTACCCTCATGCGACAACACTCGGGAATAAATAGTACCGCATAGTTATTTTTAGAAAACAAGTTGGGTTTGTACCTCAATATGATAAAACTTATTTCCATTTGCTTCAATATTTTTGTGCAAATTACTGTAAGGTAATTTGGTATCTTTCTCAATTTCATTTTGTTAACTGTTACTAATTAATTGGGAATGAATTTGAGAAATATATCTGAAAATTATAATTGATTTGATTGAACACTTATCCAAACAATGAATAAAAATTAATAAAATGGTATTGAATTGTATAGTATTGAAATACTTAGATTTTGTTATTTGCAGAAATTGAAAAAAGAATAATTTATCATCAATAATTATGTTTACAACATATGTAGTTAAAAGTAATTTTTAACATTCATCTACTAGGAACTACAAGTAAATTACAAATTAATTAAACGACATTTTTTGCGAAGAAAAAATATATAATGGTTAATTATTTATTATTTCTCATTATTGATAGGCTTGGAAAAAACCAAAGAATAGAGCCAATACGATAAATTAACAGCCTTCACCATTTTCTAAATATGGGAGATTCGTGATGTAATCGGTCAGTCAGGAGACTGAATATTATTCTGTCTAAAATAATATTTTATTTTATTGATTTAAGTAGCCTAGTATTTTAAATTTCACGGGATTTTAAGACAGAGACAATAATTTCTACCCACTACATTTTTACCATACCTTTGAGTGAATTAGCAAATAACTAAAAAAAAATCTCAAAACACTTATCACTTAGAATGTGGCAAATGATAAGAAAAATTCACATTCAAATAGATTTATCCTAATTCTTAAAAGAATTAATAAATATTAGATACAGTACATTTTATATGCATTTATCAGAAATTTAATAGAGTTTATTGCATATTTTACTGGAAAAATATTATTTTCTTCATTTCTTTATTTCCAATTTGTTTATTTTTTTAATCGATCCGATTAAAATTTAATTTTGCATTACTTTAGCTATTTAATTTATTAGTTTTATCTCATCAAAATTTATTTTGTAGAAATAATCCCTATGACAGATTCTAAATAATTTTTCATGATAAGAATTGAATTTATTGCATGACACATGAACATCGAGATATACAGGATATTTTGGTACTCACAACTTGTAAATAGATTTGTCAGTTATGTAACAAGGAAGTTAAAAAATCCATCAGAAGATGAAGTTCTCCAAAAATAGGTATATACTACTGAACACTAAATAATTGTAGGACAATATTGATAATATGTTTTAGCTCGCTTTTTGCACCACAAATATATTACTTTTTAGGTTAGCCTCACATGTTCCGAAATAAGAAACTAGGAAGTTAACCTTCAACATTTTAGAATTAGAAATAAACTAAACAATTTCTTCCAATACATAATTATTATGAAAATTAATTTAACTGTTTCTGCACTTGACGACCGCATTAATAATTATCCAATACCTATAAATAATATAATTGCAATAATTGTAGCAGTTTACTTTCATTTATGTAACGTTGGGTACAGAGCAAGATTTACTTTATTTAAGTAGGTATAGATTTTATTCATTCATTCAATTTTTGCGTGCTGTAATCTAACTAACAACATCTAACGTTAATATTTAAAGTTAAACATAGATAAATTCACTTACTTTAAATAATATTCTAGGAATAAATAATAAATGAATCACAGACACCGATCACTTGAACTTAACAAACTAACAAATAAAAACAACGGAAAATTAAATTAACTTCTACCGAATATGTTACACACAACACAACATCGACTCCAACTAAATGCAGGTTTATTCCCATAAAATGTGAGTAAGTATATAAAGTATTAGCGGTCACGTGAGGTAGACTCGGCGTGGTCGTGGAAAAAAGTATAGACCAGCCGGCGCCGCCAGAACGTCGAATATACGAGCGTCGCGGCAAGGCCAACACAAAACTATCTTCCGCCCTTCTGTTAAAAGGTAGTATTCAGTACATTTCATGGCTTTTGTCACTCAAAAACGGATATCAGGTATACATTCCAGAGGCGGCTTTTAAGTATAAGAGAAAATTGCAGGTTCGAAAGGTTTTGACACCTGTTTAGTCATCCTGGGTGCAAAACTGTGTCTATCCCCATCAAAAATATCGACCATTGGCCCCTGTAAAGGGAGGCTGACAGGGCTGGTGGCTGGGATCGCGAGATGAGGGGAATAGCGTTCTGTATGTAAAGTGATTAGAGAACTTATTTTGTCCTAAATTTTGCTTAACATTATTTATAGTACAGAGCCTTCATTAATGCTTACAACCCACGTGACCAATAACTTTGTTTGAAACAGTAATTTTGTTTCTTTCGCGTTAGCAGTTAAATTATGGTAAAATTAAAAATTACTAAAATAATAAGATCAAGGCTACGTTAGAACGCAACATTTCGTTTTACTCATGATTGATGTAATTTTTCACGACATTTCAATCAACCAATCAGCGATCGGATTATTGCAACAGTTTGATACTGTTTATTGTAAACGAATCATAATGAGCGATGACGCTAAATTGACATTTGTGCATTTTTCAGTAGCGTCCGTCGTCCGCGTCTGTTATTGCTTCAATTCATCTTCTGCCATCGTTTTATTGTTTCCTATTTGCTATGTACATTTAAGTCGTACATATTTCATAGCTAAACTTTTTTAACACTTCGTCGGACTACTGGCAAGTGGAAACAGAAACAAAATTTTGAGGTTAATAATATTTTTGTTTCAGAACGTATTATGCCTTTTACTCCAGAACAAGATGCCTTATTTTCGAAGTGGACCTCGAAGTGAAGAAACATTTACTATGACACTTTCTTAAACTGGAAAAAAAAGACTGCATTTGCAAAGGACAATCTACGGGCAGATCAACTGTACTTACAGAAAATGTCTCTCGGAAACCGCTGAAAGATTTTTTTAAAATTGTGATGGTGTGATACAGACCGTGGGGCGTACCAAGCTAAAATATTTTCAAGGTCATCGTACTTCCGGTTATACCGGAAGTCGATACTAACTTTTTTATTTTAAATAGTATGTAGTGTGTATGTTATTGCATTTTTAGAAAGAACATCTATTTTTAAGTTGAAAACTTATAGCACACTCCATACTTAGGATTGACCGTTTTCGAGATATTTTGATTTAGCCCAGTCATTATAGACATGAAAGAGCCTGTTTTGGGAAAAAAATACTATTAGAAGTTTCTCTGCGGAATATTGTTCGGAAACCTGTTATAAATAAAATATCAAAAAATCAACTCGAGGCTAGTTGGGAAACTTTGTTTTAACAGTGGTCAAAGTTATGGAAAAGTGGTTTTTTGACTCACGTAAAAAAGCTATTATTCATAGCGAAAAAAAGTTTATACAAAAAAGGTAGGTATTAAATAAGCCTATAAAATGAAAAAAGTCCGATTAAATTCCGATAATTTGTTTATGCACAAGAGCTCAAAAATGGTCGAAAATTGCCGTTTTTTTCAATTGCTAATAATTAATGCAATTTTCATCGCAGACACTTGTAATTCAGGATTTTTGAGGCTTTTTACACCCTTAATAAGTGGTAAAAATTTCAGCTCGAAAGCTTCATTGGTTTGGCGTTGGCGGAATTTGTTATCTAAGAAGATGCTATTTTCAATTCATTTTTCCCAAGCTCACAGGCGTTGTAGGGTTTTGATCATTAGTTGTTTTTGTACCTAAATAGTTGTATTGACATAGGCATTTACTGAGAATTTAGTTTTTCAAATTTAATTTGTTTAAAATTGACTGAAAAAATGTTAATATTTATTAAATTGTTAAGATAGGTAATTATTATAAAATAAAATAGTAACCTCTTTACTTTAGTTTTCTTCGAATTTAAAAAAAAATCGTTGTTGTAAGTTGATTAGAAGCTGAGATAATTTTTTTTATTTATTTAATCGCAGTGACCTTAATTATTAATATTAAGAGCCGAAATTTGGAGAGAGTATACATTAAGAGCTATATTTTCATGTCCTACATTAACATTAAGGTGAATTCAACTATTTAATTTCGAAAAAGAAGATAGCGGCGATGCGTTCTATTACTTGGTCTAGCGAACGAGTGGGGAAGGCGAGGCTTAGCATGCGCGCTTAACGATGTAATAAATATTAACATTTTTTCAGTCATTTTTAAACAAATTAAATTTGAAAAATTAAATTATCAGTAAATGCATATGTCAATACAACTATTTAGGTACAAAAACAACTAATGATCGAAACCCTACAACGCCTGTGAGCTTGGGAAAAATGAATTGAAAATAGCATCTTCTTAGATAACAAATTCCGCCAACGCCAAGCTAATGAAGTTTTTGGGCTGAAATTTTTACCACTTATTAAGGGTGCAAAAAGCTTCAAAAATCCTGAATTACAAGTGTCTGCGATGAAAATTGCATTAATTATTAGCAATTGAAAAAAGCGGACAATTTCGACCATTTTTGAGCTCTTGCGCATAAACAAATTATCGGAATTTAATCGGACTTGTCTTATTTTACAGATTTATTTAATACCTACCTTTTTCGTATAATCCTTTTTTCTCTATGAATAACAGTTTTTTTTACACGAGTCAAAAAACCATTTTTCCATAATTTTGACCATTGTTTTAACAAAGTTTCCCAACTAGTCTCGAGTTGATTTTTTGATATTTTGTTTATAACACGTTTCTGAACAATATTCCACAGAGAAACTTCTAATAGTATTTTTCCCCGACAAAAAGCTATAATGACTGGCCTAATTTTTAAGCAAAAATTGACAGATGCAGAGCGTCAGCAAAATTTAGTTTTCCCGGAAAATTTGATTTATTTTTTTGTGCAAATTGGACATTTTATAGAGGAAGACCTAATTTCTCGAATTTTACATGAAAATTTTCCAGTTTTTGTACAGGGTGGTCTAAAAAAAATTCTTGGATATGAAGTTCAGAAAATGTGGAAAATCGAAAATTTTAGATGGAAACCCCTAATTTTTTTAACGTATTCGCATTCTGCACTAAAATTAAGTGTAACTTTGTAAACTTTCCCTATACCTAAACCCAGTGGTTTTCATTTTATTTATACAAATAAACATTTCCCTTTTCTTAATATGTTTCCATTTGTTTCGCACATTTTAGGTTGGCCGTGACAGGTAAGTAACAATCAACAGGACAACTATCACAGGTTTTTAATTGTCAAATTTATATAGTTCCTTGTGGGTCGCTGCTCTGTTAGAATCCGATGATAGATGCTAGATTTAGTTTTTGTCTGTAAAACATTTTAACGTTGAATTTTTTTTTTTTTTAATTTAAGATTAGGTTTGATAATAGAGTATAATTAATATCCTAAAATTTTCATTTTAGGGCTTTCATTTAGTACATGTCATAAAACTTTTGAAAAACGACTGTATTTACACCCAAACAAGGCAACTGTTGTGCAGTCACCTCCCATAGACTATGAAAGACAATTACAGTACTGTGAATGGTATATAGAAAACGTGAATAATTTGTTAGACTTGTCGTTTTTCACTGACGAAGCATGGTTTCACACTGCAGAAAATCGTCGTACATTTGTAGAAACCGGTTTACATGCCTTAAAAGTAGTAGGCGTTTGGGTAGCGATGTCAAGAAGAGGTAAATTAATGCAACATTTTCTTAATGTTTCTTTATTTATAATAAAAGGTAAACTGCCTGTTCTTAAATAAACTGTTAAAGGTTTTCTTCATGTTCTTTTTTGTTTCATAGTAAAAGTTTGCAATTTGTTCATTATCAAGTGAAGTTAGATAGTTTTCTCCTTTTAATAAAGTTAAAAGCATTTTAACGAAAAAACAAAAAAATGTTTTGGAAGTATCTCATACTAAATTATATGTAGTTTATATCAATAGTTCATGTCAATCAACTTTAAAAATAAATTTTATTTAATTACATGTAACCCCTTAAACCACTCCACTGAGGTTTAAGGATTTTCATATGATCTAACCAACCGTGAATTGTTGGTTGCCTATGCTCGACGGTCACGTGGCTTGTAAACAATTATGAAGGCTCTATACATAGAACAGAACATAGAATACTGCTACGCAAAATTCCATTTGTGGTAGTGATTATGTCCTTAAGTAGTGAGTTTATGAATATTTTACAAAAACTTATCTTTTCCTGTATAATATTTTTTTCTATATCAAATTTTAAAGGAAACCCATTAAAATAATCAAATAGTAATTGCGCCATGTTCTAAAATCTCAGTGGATAGTGGACGTTACAAAGGAGAACGCGTGGCAACGGAATAAATAACTTTGTTGTTTTATTCTTCTCTGCTAGTTCTGCTTTGTGTTGCCCTGTTTGTTCTGTACGAAGTAAACATTGAAATCTGCGACAGCGAATTTGAAGCAAAGCTATTGTCCCAAAAATCGCTATATGTAGAATAATATACAGTCCGTACGGTGAGATATAATTCCAAAAACACTTACGAAGACACACGCCTTCGTAACTGCAAAACACAATATGCACTGCAAGCCGCTATGGTGAACGCTACGCCGCCAATGTCTTTCTACCTCGGGTGTCGAATGCGGTTAATTCCAAGAAAGTGACACAGAGGTCTTCTTGGAATTCTATCTCCACAAATATCATATGAACTGTACCTGCTTCCAAAAGTGGAAAAGCGCAAAGAATACACAGCCACAAAAATATAAAAAAGTCGAAGCCCAAGAGAGCCACATATCATTTCCGAAGGAATTCAATGCACTGAACACGATCCTGTAGTCAAGTCAGTTTATGAACTTGTCTATGAATTTTGGAGAAAAGTGAAATTTTTGGGTGAAAAGAGCCCAAATATGGATCAAAACTGATTTTTTTCCTAAATTTGCCAAATATATCATTTTCGTAGTATTTTTAGATGCTGAACACTATGCCGTTAGTATAATTTACCCATGACGTCGATATTTCCCCGGAAAATCCACTATTGGGGTGGAAACTGCCCCAAATATAGGTCAAAAATAATTTTTGACTAACCACATGACACACACTGTCGGCTCCTGGATGGAGCTCCGTCACTCTTCCTAAATGCCATTTCAAAAGAGGTAGATTGTTGTCCTTTAGAAGAACTAGCATTCCTGGTTGAATGGTGTCACTACCTGATCGCCATTTTCCACGTGATTGCAACGAAGACAAATAATCCTTAGACCACCGTATCCAAAAATGTTGAGTCATTTGGGTTAAATGTTGATATCGTGAGAGTCTATCCGGCTCGAAGGACCCATGTTTGGTTTTGTGATAAATAAATTGACCTTAAATTGGACTGTATATTTGTTGACAAATGTTACAATATGACATGTATATTAGAAGCCTACTTTTTTCTACTTTATTACAAACAACTAAATTTAAACTAAGGAAACTAAGGAGCGTGCTCCGTCCAGTAATTTTGCTTTATTATTAAGTTTGTTTTAAATGTAGTTGTAATAAAAATCATGCACGATTGTTTTCGATATGTTTAATATACTAAGTATATAGGTTTATTAAATGTAATGGCGTCGTGTTCAGCGCCTCAAAATACTACAAATATGATATAATTATTTGAACAACATTTAGGAAAAAATCAGTTTTGATCCATATTTGGAGCAGTTTCACCAAAAAAATTCACTTTTCTCCGAATTTTGTGTTCAGCGCATCGAATTTCTTCGGAAGTGATATGTGGCTCTCTTGGGTTTAGACTTTTTTTGTGTGACTGTAATATCAATGGTGTTAGTCAAAAGGTACTTCTGGCATACTTTCAGTGATCAAAGAAAGTAAAACCGGCAACATTATGGTCCTGTTACTCGATGCTAGAGTTAACGTAATGAAATAATGAAAATTGTGACATTTGGAGGTAGTACAACTAATAAGTAGTCTCCATCAAATAACGCTTCGTGACATTTTCAGATACAGCAAACTGATTACATTGTTAAAGAAGTTAACAGATGTTTACAAACCTAAAAAATCGAAAGTCTTGGAAATGGATGATGTCATGAGATGCTCCAGACGACGGCTATCTGTATATGAAGGTGAAATTTTTATAAATATATTGTTTAATAATTTTAGTAATTTAGATTTTACATTACAGGTTGTTACAATGATGATCGAAAATCAGTCAGAATTGTTTTACTTGTACTGTAAATTTTGTATGTATAGGGTATAAGATTCTACTTCTTTTGTATCTATCTTTTTTACTATCGTATTTAAAAAAAATTGTTTAGTAAAAAGTTGTAGGAAATTTTCAAAACTTTGCTTAAAAAGCAAATGAATGTTGCATTTTGGAAATACAAGCGAAACATATTTTATATTTAATAGAGCTCTTAACATTATAGAGGTATAAGATTTGACAACTCAATATTTAATAATAAGAGAGATATAGTCAAAATAGTATTTTGACCATATCTTCCTTATTGTTAGAGATAGATCTATCAAACCTCATACCACTATTATCCTGAAAAACCGCTATATCCAAAAATGTGAACATAAAGTGTCTTCTATCTAAATAAAACTAACTCAAATTTATTAAATATATCAGTAATTTCAATATTCAATTGTTTTTCTTTAGCCCATAGAATTTTTTTCTAAATACGAAAACAACAAATAATGTAATTTGAATAACCCTGTACAGATATGCTTAATCAAATTTTAAATCACCAAATCCTACATGATTATCTGCAGTAGTATGTTATTTACCAATTCTGGTAAATATACAAGTGTATTTGCGAAATATATTGCAAATTAAATATGTCGACATACGTAGCCACTTATGGGTGAAAGAGTATACCAAAATATTAGACGGTTGGACAAGCTCACGAAAAGATACAGTTTGGTTATGCAAGATGCGTCTGGGGAAAGTATTATTAATGAACAAAAATTATGTTGATTAAAGAAAGGAATGTGTTTGCAAAATTTAGCGCTATCCAAGGGTGTGACGTAATGGATTGTACAAGTATATATACAATAATAATGTAATAAAACACTTCCTTAACAACTTAACAACATTTGGGGAAGACGATAGATAGTTCGATCTTTTATTACTGAAGAACTAAATATGTCCACAAATCATATAAATTAAATTAATTAATTAATTAAAGAAAATCACTAACTAAATTCATGTTTGAAACAGAAAACAATAATACGTTACCATTTCCAGATATTTTAATTTAAATATTGACAATTTTTTTTGCAATTATAAAAACGTGCTTTCTATCAAAATTACTTCTGGCGTGAAGTGAATTATAATAAAAAGTACCCGCTCATACAGAAGAAAGAGCCAAATCGATCGCCTCAACAGATGCAATTTTTTTTACAACAGTTTGAAATTCATAAAAAAAGGTAATAATAACACAGGACCATAAAATAAAATCGATCCTTTGACCAGACCAGGTGCGTTATATGGTTTTAAGGTCACTCAAACTGAATCCGAGACCCGTTTTGCCCCACCACGTCAGGTTTTTCTCCCAACCTCAAAAAGTAGCTAAACATGGTGAAACTCAACAATAGCAACCCTGCAACCTAATCAAACTTCAAAACTCCATATCCTTATGACCTAAGAACCCAAAAAAAAACAATAAGCTATAACCACAAAACTCATACCCTCAAAACCCATAACCACAAAAATATAATTTCAATATCCAGTAAGATCGAGATGTCCTTTATTGCAATTACCTATATTCAGCTATACCCAGGAACAATGGCCTCGTAGCAGGCTTCTGCTCTCTTTGGGGTGCTTGATTAACGTAAGTCCCCTCGCCTCTCACAATTCTTGAATGAAGAAAGTGCAGCTTCAGATTCATTAGGCCCCAAATTTCTAAATTTTTTGAGTTCTTGAGTCATAAGGATAAGAAGTTATGAAGTTTGATTAGATTGCAGAGTTGATATTGTTGAGTTTTACCATTTCTAGCTACTTTTTGAGATTGGGGGAAAAACTTGAAAAACGGATTCAGTTTCAACGACCTCAAGAACACCTGGTCTGGTCAAAGGAACCTTTCATCGATTTTATTTTGTGATCCTTTCTGTTTTTACTGCTCTACTACCTGTTATTTTGCAATAATCATCATATTTTGAGGTACACTAAATGGAAAATAAAAGACGATAGATACGTGATCCATTTACGAATCGTTTTATTTTTTTGTTCTATAATCCCCCAACATTTTACACTCATTTTCGGAACACTAATGATTTAATGGAGTTCAGACAAAATTTTGGAAAAGCAAAATAATACATTATTAAACAGTCTATCAAATTACTATATGAACTTGGATGTTTGTTGGCTATAAATACTGAAATATAAGTTTTAATAAAATAAATATCGTAGGATATCTGCAGTTAAGGAAGCAAATGATAAAATAAAGTTTAAAATACGAAACATAGTGATTTAAACTGTCAAACTTATTGAAAAAGAAACGTCAGTTGCAGTTTTAAAAAGAAAAACGTATTGACTTTCGAAAAGTTAACCAAGCTAAAGTTAGTAATATGTAAGTGACAAAGATTTATATTTAAAAATAATGAAATTCAGGGGATCATAGCATAAATAAATAATACTTAATTATATTNATACTTCCGAGTCACGAGACGTATTCTGCGAAACACCACGACAGCGTAGCTGGAGTGGTGTTTTAAGGATATACGTCGAGTGAGGAGGTTAGTATAATCGAATATTTTCGTTTGCTCGAGTGGTATTCGATACGATTATATAATTCAGAGCTTGAACCGAAGCGTTCCATTTTTTTTTTGACGTTTATTGACAAATGTTAAAACTATCGTTACCATGACATAGTTCACATTGTTGGAGAGGAGACGAAACAGCAAAACGGTTATACACGTCGTCAAGAGTATAATCGCTTATCAATACATAGTAACTACGTAAAATTTGTAATTGCTATTGGCTAAATTTCTAATGAAATATATAATCAAGTATAAGTTCTCGGGCCCTGCATTGGAACCATGGAAATTAATCTGAGGTTCTCAATGATGGATAATGTTGCTGCTGGTTAATACATTTGCGAACTAATTCAGTATTTTTTTCCTAGATTGGTAAATTTGTCTCATCTATCTATATCAGATGTTTTCAGAGGTATTTGAATAAACGTAATATAGTCCGTAGAATATTTGTTGAGAAAGAATTCCAATAAATACAGTTAAGAGAAAATTAAAAGAGAGCGATCATCTTATTAAACAGTGAGAGAAGTCTGTCAAATTACTATATGAACTTGGATGTTTGTTGGCTATAAATACTGAAATATAAGTTTTAATAAAATAAATATCGTAGGATATCTACAGTTAAGGAAGCAAAACACAAAACAGTGATTTAAACTGTCAAACTTATTGAAAAAGAAACGTCAGTTGCAGTTTTGAAAAGAAAAACGGATTGACTTTCGAAAAGTTAACCAAGCAAAAGTTTGTAATATGTAAGTGACCAAGATTTCTATTTAAAAATAATGAAATTCAGGGGATCATAGCATAAATAAATAATACTTAATTATATTATATTAATATGAATACAATGTACAAGGTTAGTCTACTTCCTTTTTATTTCCTGTTGCAGACTAAATAATTCGTTGGCTGATCAATATTTCTCTAAGTTTAGCAGTTTATTGTTATACTTATATATTTTTTAAGTTTGTCAGTTGGTGTTTCACATATAATTTCTATCTTTGATATTCTTTAATTTAAAACCAGTTCTTAGAATTTGAAAACCTTATTTATTTCTTCAAAGTGTTTTCTAAGTAAATATCATAACTTCATCAGATTGTTCATTGGATCATTTTAAATCAAAAAGTGTAAAGCCACTGGCTTTCGAAATGTTTTGAAGATTTTAACTACATTGAAAAAAAATTCTTAACAACAACCATGGAAATTAATCTGAGGTTCTCAATGCTGGTTAATACATTTGTGAACTAATTCAGTATTTTTTTTCCTAGATTGGTAAATTTGTCTCATCTATCTATATCAGATGTCTTCAGAGGTATTTGAATAAACGTAATATAGTCCGTAGAATATTTGTTGAGAAAGAATTCCAATAAAAAAATAAGTCAATAAAGTTCTGTTATCGGAACTACAGTACCAATTTACGGTATCGTACGGACTGTATTTTTGTCAATTCTACAGTGTGTAGCTAGAAAAGAACGAGTGACCTTAGTTCACGGCATTTTGGTCTAAAATAATCTAAAGAACAATCTCCAGAAATTGACTTAACACATTGAACTTAAATGTTTTCTCAGTACATAACGCTCCTTTGCTTAAATGATACTCTCAATGTTTCATAAAATAAAAGGAAATTAAAAAACATCCTTCAAAATTCTTATTTGATAACACTTTGAATTTAATAAGTTAGTTTATCACAGTGACTCCCAAATGTCAAAGTTTCATCTAAAATGATGCCTAAAAACGAAACAGTATTACTTTTCTCGATATTGATATTAGTAAACTTTATATTTAGGGAGGATGATATACGACTTTGAGGTGTATGAAACATTAGATAGTTTGTTTTAGAACTATTAAAGAATAAATAATTTTCACTAACCCATCTACATAAATCGGAATTACCTGCGTTTATGTTATTTTGAGCGAGGTATCGTCAGCATATTGTGAAACAGACCAGAAATTATTTTTGGCAATTCGTTGATATAAATAATAAACAGTATAGGCCCCAGAACAGAACCTTGAGGGACACCAATATCATTACTTAAAGTGAAATATACCGGGTGATTCAGTTTGATATTCGCGGCCTCGTATCTCTTTTATTTTAACAAATAGTTATAACAAACCCTATATATTTTTAAATCGCCGCTCCAACTCTATCAAACGACATTATCAGATCGTCTCCATGGTAACATGTGTCAAAATTGCTATAGTCAATTGTTTTTGTTCAAATGGCACACTATAAATTGTTTTATCAATTCTGGAAGATATTTTTTTTCTGCGTTCAGCTATATAAGGAAATTATAGTTTCATCAGAAATATTGCTAGAAAAACGGCAAAAAAGATGTACTCTACTTTCATTAGGTTTATTCTAAAAATGATAGCCAGCTGCGGAAACAACTGAATTTTAACGTTTCTAAATAACGGTTTGTCAAAATAATTGACAATTTGTACCTACCTATTATATCTATAACTAATAATTATAAAATGAATACTTACAGTAACCAAGAAAAACTAGATATGATTTTAATTTATGGAGAAGGCTGAAAGAACGCTAAAACTGCCAGGTATTTATAGGTGCCAACATCGTTTCCCGCAGAGACAACTTCCATCAGAAAAATTTTTTGGAAAAGTTAGCCAGGAATTTGGCGGCAGATGGATGTTTTCAAAAGACCCAGAAGGGCAAGAGATGAAGAACATTCGATAAAGATGTTAAATGGCCTGCTAGATCTCCGGGTCTCACCCCTATAGATTTCTTTCTTTGACCTTACCTAAATGATATTTATTTTAAAAACAGAATAAGAGTAGAATGTCTGTGATTAAATGAAGAAACAGTAGAATGTGTTTGTAGAAAGAGAGTGATAAACAGAGCTATTCTGTGTTTGGAAGCAAATAGAGCTTATTTTGAATATTTTAAATAAGCATTGTTTTAAATTGTTAATTATTATCGTATTAAAAATAAAATATGTTACTATAATATGTTACTTATAAACATAATAACTTGTTTCCGCAGCAGGTTATCATTTTTCAGAATAAAGCTATGAAAAGTAGGGTTCATCTTTTTTGCTGTTTTTTCTAGAAATATTTCTGATGAATCTATAGACTTCCTTACACTGCTGAACGCAGAAAAAAATATCTTCCAGGATTGATAAAAAAAAATATAGTGTGCCATGTGAATAAAAACAGTTGACTATAGCAATTTTGACATGTTACCATGGAGACGATCTAATAATGTCATTTGATAGAGTTTGAAACTGAATCACCCGGTATATCAGTGGATTTTTTATTACTTTCATATTTATGTATTTTGACCGTTTGCTTTCTTCCCCTAATATATGAAGAAAACCAGGCATATGCCAAACCTCTCATCCCATAGGCGTGGGGTTTTGTTAGTAGCAAGTCATGGGTCATGGTTAACACAATCAAAAGCCCGACTGAGATCGAAAAAAATTCCAGTCGGACCATTGCTTGCGTCAATAGCATCCAATATTTCTTCATAGAAAGAGATTATAGCGCTCGTAGTCAAATGACCTTCACGAAAATGTTGATTTTCCTTAATGATTTTATCATTTTTCAAAAAGTAAGCAACTGCGAGAGCATTGCATATTCAAAGATTTTTTATATTACCGGGGGTACAGAAATAGGACGATAATTTTCCATATTTTCAACATAATTTTTCTTAAAAATAGGAGATACGAATGAGGTTTTTAATATCGAAGGAAAAACACCTCTAAATGATTCATAATGACCCACATTAATAATGTGGGTCAACGGTTTCACTTCACAATTTTTTTTATATGAGAGCCGGACATATCATCGGGACCAGATGAAGTCTTATTTTTTAATTTGTGTTTAATAATAAGGAGAACGTCTTCCTCGTTTATGTAAGTTAAGAATATACTATTTGGAATCTTCATGAGATTAAAATTAATATGGTTATGTATATTTATTTTATTAACCTTAAACACCCTGTATTTCTTAAACCAGCGACATTCGTATAAGGCAGCTTATTGTTGATCCATTCTTTCTAACTCACCCTGTATATGTATACATATTAATATTACATTGTAAATTTTAAAAACTCAATTTGCAGAATACTGGACTTTTGTAGGGGAAGTGCCACAAACTATGAGTAAAGATATAAATTAGAAAACACAATTAAGAGTAATAAAGTAGAAAATTGGTTTTGGTGCGCTTTGCATCATAGTTTGTTTACAAAAATTAAACGTTTTAAAATTATGCGTACAGTTTTTTGAGGAAATTAATGTTACAATATTTTTTACATACGTGTAAAATACATGGGGTGCAAGAATTATACAATCATATTGAAACATTCCTTATATTAAGTTTATCACTTTCACTTCCGATAAAATGCAGAGGTGTACGTTGTCAGAGTGCTAAAGAGTTAATTCATTGTGCTGCTAATGAATAAAACATAACAAAACCTAATTTCATTAGTCATTATCTAATAGGTGACTTTTAAAATACCTCTTAATTTTTTGACAGAAACTTTGAAATCGCAAATTCAGCAATTTGTAAAATTCACTTCAGAGATACTGTCAAACTGTTTAACTCTAAAATCTAAAAAGGTAGTAAAAAAATAGGAATCATTAACCACATTTGCTCACTCGCTAGACAAAAAAAAATAGTAAAAATAAAAAATAAAACATGTAAAGTACCTCCACCTATTAAGGCCATACTACTCCCAGATCTCTTTCACTCCCAGACGACAAAAATTAACAGGAGAGGGCACAGACAGTGAAACGAATAAGTATTATGTCTTTCATCGGTTTGTGGAGAAGGCTGAGTATGTGCTGGAATACAAACAGAGGAGAAGGTCCGAATATGGGCCCCTATTTTGTTTTTTATAGATTATTAACAAATTTTTTGACAAATACACCTAAAAATTGGGACACACTTAGACCAAGAACTCGTCTACAATAATGAGCGCGGCAAAGTTCCGGAAAGATAAAAAATACTGAGATATCAGTTAAAATATGAAAATTGAACAATATCTTGTATGAGGGTAGAGTGTATGAAATATGGGCCCCTATCAAAAATGATGCATAAGTTTACGTTTAACAAAGGAAACTTTATTTTCTAGTAAAAAACTTCATATATGATTATACAAAAGAGTAATGGCAACAACAGAAATTGGAAAGAAAGAAATTATTTGCAAAAGTCACAAATGTAATTTTTTTGTTATTTACGCTATCCATAGCCTTTATCATGTCTTCGGAGTTCCATTGTTTCCTTAAATTCTTTGGTAAAAACTTTGGTTTGTTACGTGGCATGGTCAACCTGGAAAAAGAACTGAATTCAAAATCAGGGGAGAATATAGGGTCATTCAACAATAGATACCTATTATTTGTAGAGTTTAAGTGAATCAAAATATTTTCTGCACAAAACAAACTTTGACCTTTATACAAAATATACAAACATACCTAGTCACTAAAAATCGCATAAAACATAACAACTTACCTTCAAATAATATTCAGAATTCCAGTAGCACATTCACCACCACCTGTTTCTAACAATATAAGAAATCAACTGCTCAACTGCACAATGTCGGTAAAACAGTTCGCTACTAGGTAGCTGTCTTTTAAAGTATTATTCAGTGATGCCATTAGATGTTCTAGTAGGAATAGCCATGGGGCCCATATTAAGTACATGGCCCATATTCGGACCTTCTCCTCTACTGACAGTTAAGTGCATTTCTGGACATTCGGAAGGCATTTGATAATACTTTTCTATAGTCAATCGCGCTTACATCAACAGACAAAGAATCTGCAGGATGTTAATGGGAAAGATATGTTTATATGTCCCTAATGGGAAAGATTGTTGTCGTAAGGGGATATTCACAGGGAGTAGTACCGTCTCCACTACTGTGAAGCTTGGTCTAATGGACTACTAAGAGAATTGATTGTATAAGGAGGGGCACACAACTCTGAACTATGCAGATGATTTAATCGTTCTTGGTCAGAGTAAATTCAACAATATAACAAGGGAACAAATTCAGAACGCCCTGACTATTGTCACAAGATGAACAGATAAGGAGGGAATAACCATAAGTCCCTTCGTATTAATATAGTAGCATTTATCACAAAATTAGGTGGATTGGAACCATTAAAACATTAAGGCAAATAACTATAGCTACTCGGTAGCGCGAGCAAGTGGTCCGTCTGAAATAATTTGTAACTAAAAACACCACTTCACTTACTTTTTCAAAAACTTATCATTTTATAATGGAATAATTTAATTATATCCAGATCCTCCACCGTGTGTTATTTTCTAAATAAATATCCATAATTTGGGGCCATTTTTCTTTTATAAATTTGAGAGTAGGTACCTAGCAAAAAGTTACCTTCAAAGTTCGATATCTCGAAAACGGTTAAGTTTAGATACATGATGTACTATATGAATTTTGTTTAGAATTTCGAGAAGAAATGAAATATGGAATAATGTACAGGGTGTTCCATTAAAGAAAACGCAACTTTGTTTCCTCATGACTTTTTGACAAATCCTGTATACTTAATTTTTCTTTATTGTAATAGATTTAAAAAACCATAAAACGTTTGTGTCTCATAATTATTCTATAGCTATCTTACTTTAAGAGATAAGCGTTTCCATACATATCAGCTACCCTGTATAATAAGTTGTCAATGCACATCAAACAACTAAATTATTATATTCATTTTCCTAACGAATTAAAATAAATTCTTCTGCAAAGGCTTTTTATAGTATTGACAAGTCCTTATGACCTAAAAAATATTAATATTATTATACACATAGCACTGCGCGAGAAAAAATGATATGGGGGACTAGGCGAATCAAGAATATTGATTCGCCTAGTCAGACAGTCAGGCGTCCCTAAAGGCATTAACAAATCAGAAGGTTGCGCTTTAAAAAGCATGGTGTCGCAGTACGAGTCCAGAGCGGATTTCGAATTTTCATCCACGTTCCCAAAATAATTAAACCGTCAAAAAGCGATTCACGGAGCACAAATTCCGCCAAAAGCACGAAACAATAAACAGAGATCGTTGACGACCTACGACGCATATCAGAAGGTACTGATCGGAAAAACAAAATTTCACCACAGCGCCGACAGAGCACAAAGGGTAATTTTTTAATATTGAAATGCTTTCAAATACTACGAAATTCAGATTGAAGCAAGGCCACCTAATCACCATTAACCAAAAGTATAGGTGAATTACCCTTCCAAGACGGCCACCAAAATTTCAAAATTCATCGAGAAGACCACTACAGGACACTTGCGGACCCACCCTGGACTGTGTTGGAACATCCGCCCGAGTACCCTGCAGCTTATTAAGCAGTGACGGATACCTGGCCAGTACACTAGTATACTCCAAATTTCTGTTTTTGCATTGTATACCATTATTGCAAGTAGTAGCCCCATAGCCTCCATAAAGCCTCCATATCAGGTAAACTAAGGAGACCTCACACTAGAAACTCTTAAAGCTTCAATGGTACACTTAGCAGACCTCGCAAACATTTAGTGCTCCCGCAAAACCAAAATGATGGCGAAACATAGACACAAGAGTATGATACTCGCAGTGTCAACAAACCACAGTGCACAGTGCAAAAGGATGCCCAGTCGAAAGCTTAAAACACAATAACACAATAGAGTATGGTCATTATCCCATGGCCAATCGTCATCAATAGAGGATAGGCTACAATAAGGATATAATTTGATACTATCAACCAAAATCCACGACAATGCTTGGAAAAGCTGAAAGCTCTGTTGGACCATAATAAGTTAGCATTGATGTGATGTGTGTCATAACATTCAAGCGTTGAGGGCGAATTAACTATAAATGTTTCGTCAACTCATTATATTGGTTCGGAATTGGTCCCGTGGGTCAAACATATCAGAATAACTTATCCAGGAACCAACATGGTATCATATAAACAGGAATCATATAAAAGAAAAATGAATAAAGACTGATAAACTGCTGTCATTAGGCAAAAATCACTTATATATAGTGACAGGTTTCTCCACAGGACATTGAGATCTAAGAAGTCATCTGAACAGGAACGAATCTTTCATAATGATAAATGAGATCTGGGTAACAGAAACAGCCCATCATATCAAGTGCGAGAGTAAAGCCTTAGATGTGGTACGAATTAAATAGAAATTGAATTATGTCTTGTTATATTTTTATATATTTTAAGTAATTTGTCAATATACAGCACCTTTTTACTTTTGCGAACGTTTTGTTTCACTTTACATTAATAATTAGATAACAGATTAACATAAGTTTTTAAAAATATTCTTCCAGAACTGTTACATAGAACTAGTATATTAAATTACAAAAACCGAAAACCGTTAAAGGTAAGTATCGTATATATATTTATGAAAAGCTCTTTAGACGTTTTCCAAAGTTAAATCTATATAAAAAAATCTATATAAAACAGGAAGTAGTCCTATTACTCAGAAATGCAACATTCAATTGTTCACGAGTCAAAAATAAAAACCCCTATAAATATATTGTTTTTTATTTTAGATACTCGTTGATAACTAGCTTCTTTACGGAGTAATTTATTTAGCATTCAATTGTGGTTAAATGTGACATTTGCTGAATGTTTAGAAACAGCTTTAGAATCCATCAGAATTGCCTTTTTTGCACGATCAAGCTTTTTTAGTTCACTTACCACGTTTGTTTCTACGACAGTAGGATGCTTACTGGTTGCTAAGGCTAACAAAACGGTAAGTAATTCACTTACCGTTCTAGAACGGTAAGTGAATAACTATCAAAATAGACATTTTCAACATCGCATTGATTTGGAATGAGTTTTCTAGAATTGAGTTTTAAATGTGGGTAATTGATATAAAAGAAAGATGTATTTTAAATCTATTTATTAATGTTGAAATTAAATGTACAGTTTGTACAATTGCTTACAGAAATTGGAGCAGTACATGTTTTTTCAATTTCTATTCTATTCTAGAACTGTCAATTTCGTCAATTAAGAAAGCCGTGACAACAATAAACATCAGTAGATTTCAAAAAACCTGCTTCGCAAATTTATTCAGAAACGTCATTTTTGACGTTACATAAAAAATTAAATACGTATATATAATTTCGTTTTCATTTATTGCGATCGTGCAAAAAATAGTATAAGCATCACGAACGTTAAGAGTTATACCGTTCTCAGACAAAATTGGAGGCTTCGCTTCGCTCAGCCTCCAAACATTGTCTTCGAACGGTAAATTACCCTTACCGTTCTTAATGCTTAATATACTATTT